>NW_025277637.1:0-1264 GCF_018294505.1 Triticum aestivum
AGGGTTCGTTAATCTAGGACATCACTTTGGGACCCCAAAACAGCGAGTAATAGTCCATGAAACGGGCCAGAATAGGCCAAAATTGCGAGTGTTGATGACCGACACGTAAACGCACCCCAGGGTTCGTTAATCGTCGAAATCACTCCGGGACCCCAAAACAGTGAGTAATAATCCATGAAACGGGCCAAAATCGGCCAAAATTGTGAGTGTTAATGACCAACACATCAAAGCACCTTGGGTTTAACAACTATGGAAATCGCTTCGGGACACCAAAACGGTGAGTAATAGTCCATGAAACGGGCCAGAATCGGCCAAAACTGCGAGTGTTTATGACCGACATGTAAACACATCCGAGGGTTCGTTAATCATGGACATCACTCTGGGACCCCAAAACAGTGAGTAATAGTCCATGAAACGGGCCAGAATCGGCCAAAATTGCGAGTGTTGATGACCGACACGTAAACGCACCCCAGGGTTCGTTAATCGTGTAAATCACTCCGGGACCCCAAAACAGTGAGTAATAGTCCGTGAAACGGGCCAAAATTGCGATTGTTGATGACAAACACATTAGCGCACCTTGGGGTTCAATAACTATGGAAATCAATTCGGGACCCCAAAACGTTCAGTAATAGTCCATGTAACGGGTCAGACTCGGCCAAAACTGCGAGTGTTTATGACCGACACGTAAACACATCCCAGGGTTCGTTAATCATGGAAATCACTCTAGGACCACAAAACAGTGAGTAATAGTCCGTGAAACGTACCAGAATCGGCCAAAATTGCGATTTTGGATGACCAACACATAAACACATCCCAGGGTTCGTTAATCGTGGAAATCACTCCCGAACCTCAAAACAGTGAGTAATAGTCCATGAAACGGGCCAGAATCATCAAAAACTGTGAGTGTTGATGACTGACACATAAACACATCCCGGCGTTCGTTAATCGTGGAAATCACTCTGGGACCCCAAAACAGTGAGTAATAGTCCCTGAAACGGGCCAGAATCGGCCAAAATTGTGATTGTTGATGACCGACACGTAAACGCACCCCAGGGTTCGTTAATCATGGAAATCACTCCGGGACCCCAAAACAGTGAGTAATAGTCCATGAAACGGTCCAAAATTGCGATTGTTGATGACCGACATATCAGCGCACCTTGGGGTTCAATAACTATGGAAATCACTTCGGGACCCCAAAACGTTCAGTAATAGTCCACGAAACGGGTCAGACTCGGCCAAAACAGCGAGTGTTTATGACCGACAC
>NW_025277639.1:0-1264 GCF_018294505.1 Triticum aestivum
GCTAAACCGGTCACCGCTTCACGTGGCCATGTCAACTGTATCTCTGCCGAAGAAGCTCAAGAGGACCCCAACGTCGTTCTCGGTACGCTTCTTGTTAATTGCCACCCAGCATCTGTTCTTTTCGATACAGGAGCCTCTCATTCTTTTATATCTGAAAATTATGCTCGTTTGCATAACGTTGCATTCTGTGACTTGCCATCCTCTATGGTAATTCAAACTCCGGGATCCAAATGGCAAACTTCTAGAGTAAGCCATGGAAATGAAATCCAAGTCGATAGACTTGTTTTTCTCGCATCTTTGATAGCCCTTAAATCTTCAGATATTAATATCATTTTGGGTATGGACTGGATGTCAGCTCATCAAGCCAAAATTGATTGCTTCTCTAGGACTGTTCAACTCACCCATCCTTCGGGAAAGATAGTCAATGTCTTGACCCGAATAGCCAAGCGACAATTATATTCTCTTAACGCCAGCCCCTTGCCAGACCTTGAGGACGTGCCGGTAGTCTGTGACTTCTCGGATGTCTTTCCAGAGGAATTGCCAGGTGTTCCACCTGACAGGGATGTTGAGTTCGTAATAGACCTCATTCTAGGAACCGTTCCGATTGCTAGAAGACCTTATAAGATGGCACCCCTAGAACTAGCCGAGCTTAAGAAGCAACTCGATGAATCCTTGAAAAAGGGTTTCATCCGCCCTAGTTCATCTCCGTGGGCTTGCCCCGTCCTATTCGTCAAGAAGAAGGATGGTACGGACCGAATGGTTGTAGATTACCGACCTGTCAATTTGGTCACAATCAAGAACAAATACCCGCTTCCCAGGATCAACGACTTGTATGATCAGCTCGCTGGATCCTCAGTCTTCTCCAAGATGGATTTGAGGTTGGGCTACCATCAAATCAAAATCAGAAACGGGGACATTCCTAAAACGGCCTTTGTTACTCGTTATGGCCAATACGAGTACACCGTCATGTCCTTCGGTTTAACCAACGCTCCAGCCACCTTTTCTCGGTTAATGAACTCAATCTTCATGGAGTATTTGGATAAATTCATCGTAGTTTATCTCGATGATATACTCATCTACTCCAAGAACAAGGAAGAACATGCCGAACATCTAAGGCTAGTGTTGAAGAAACTTCGAGAGCATCGCCTTTATGCCAAATTTTCAAAATGTGAATTCTGGTTGTCAGAAGTGACCTATCTGGGTCATGTAATATCTGGTAAAGGTATTGCTGTTAACCCTGAGCGAGTTCAAGCCGTCCTTGATT
>NW_025277640.1:0-1264 GCF_018294505.1 Triticum aestivum
TTTGACGTCCATCTGCCATATCTCATAATCATAGTATGCGGCAATTGCTAACATGATTCGGACGGACTTTAGCTTCGCTACGGGAGAGAATGTCTCGTCGTAGTCAATCCCTTGAACCTGTCGATAACCCTTAGCGACAAGTCGAGCTTTATAGATGGTAACATTACCATCCGCGTCCGTCTTCTTCTTAAAGATCCATTTGTTTTCTATCGCTCGCCGATCATCGGGCAAGTCTGTCAAAGTCCATACTTTGTTTTCATACATGGATTCTATCTCGGATTTCATGGCTTCAAGCCATTTGTTGGAATCCGGGCCCGCCATTGCTTCTTCATAGTTCGAAGGTTCATTGTTGTCTAACAACATGATTTCCAGGACAGGGTTGCCGTACCACTCTGGTGCGGAACGTGTCCTTGTGGACCTACGAAGTTTAGCAGTAACTTGATCCGAAGTACCTTGATCATTATCATTGTTTTCCTCTTCAGTTGGTGTGGGCATCACAGGAACGGTTTCCTGTGCTGCGTCACTATCCCGCTCAAGAGGTAGTACTTCATCGAGTTCTACTTTCCTCCCACTTACTTCTTTCGAGAGAAACTCCTTTTCCAGAAAGCATCCGTTCTTGGCAACAAAGATCTTGCCTTCGGATCTTAAGTAGAAGGTATACCCTACAGTTTCCTTAGGGTATCCTATGAATACGCATTTTTCCGACTTGGGTTCGAGCTTTTCAGGTTGAAGTTTCTTGACATAAGCTTCGCATCCCCAAACTTTTTGAAACGACAGCTTAGGTTTCTTTCCAAACCATAATTCATACGGTGTCGTCTCAACGGATTTAGACGGTGCCCTATTTAAAGTGAATGTAGCTGTCTCTAGAGCGTATCCCCAGAATGATAGCGGTAAATCGGTAAGAGACATCATAGACCGCACCATATCCAATAGAGTGCGATTACGACGTTCGGACACACCGTTTCGCTGAGGTGTTCCAGGCGGCGTGAGCTGTGAAACGATTCCACATTTCTTTAAGTGTGTACCAAATTCGTGACTTAAGTATTCTCCTCCACGATCTGATCGTAAGAATTTTATCTTTCGGTCACGTTGATTCTCCACCTCATTCTGAAATTCCTTGAACTTTTCAAAGGTCTCAGACTTGTGTTTCATTAAGTAGACATACCCATATCTACTCAAGTCATCTGTGAGAGTGAGAACATAACGATATCCTCCGCGAGCCTCAATGCTCATTGGACCGCACACATCGGTATGTATGATTTCC
>NW_025277641.1:0-1264 GCF_018294505.1 Triticum aestivum
ATCTGTACCATTTTCATGCATGTTAGAACAACTTATAGCTGCTGTTTAGCACAAATCAATTAAATGGCATTTGAATAATCACATATGGAGTTTGAATTTGAATCTTGTATTCAAACCAACTTCATTTAATCTGTTGCTAGTTGCATTAGCCCAAAACACATTCATTTTGCCATGTCATGATCATGCATCATATTGTGCATTGCATTGATTGTGTTCCCTTCTGTGTTGCCGGTATTTGTCCCCTCTCGATAGACGTGATACCGATGATGTGATCGTTGACACTGATGAAGACTCAATGTTATCTTCAGAAGTGCCAGGCAAGCAAAACCCCCTTGTTCATTCCGATACAATCCCACTCTCTCGCTCCTGCTCTCTTTTACTGCATTAGGACAACATCGATTCATCTGTTACTTGCTGCGGTAGCTGAACCCCTTTATCCTCTGCATGACCTGTCGTTCCACAGTAATTAGATGAAACCCACTAGCATGAGTAGGAGTTGTTTGAGACCTGTTGTGCCTACTCATCCATGCTTGTTTGTCATGCCTGCTACTGCTTAGAGTTGAGTCAGGTCTGATTCATCGGGGATGAATCAGAGGCATGTGAACATGTCCTACCGTGTGTGAGCTAAGTGTGTGAACACGATTTGGTAAAGGTAGCGGTGAGAGGCCATGTAGGAGTACATGGTGGGTTGTCTCATTGAAGCCGTCCTCAGGAACTGAGTTCTGTGTTTGTGATCCATGATTCAGCTACTACCATACATTGGGCCCTGAAATATGACCCCGCTCGACTTCTTATTCACCCTTGTCCTCTGTCCAGGAGTTGCAAGTAGTTTCTGGTGTTTGTAGTATGCTGGAGGCCGTGGACAGCGCTGGCCGTAGGGGTGGGCTGTGATGCGGTAGGCACGTGGCCGGGTATACCGGGCGCCCGTTTGGTGTCACGGAACCCTGTTCACATCGTTTGGGGCTGTGAGCGAAACTCCGGCCGGATCTCCTCATGGATGGAACCCGAATAGGCGATAAACCTGGACTAGAGACTTGAGTGTTTAGGTAGGTCGTGGTCTACACCCACGTCGGCTTTCGCTTGAAGTCTGCCGAGCACATGTCGTGTGCAGACGCTAAGTGGTGGAAACATGTATGAAGAAGTACACCCCTGCAGGGTTAACATCATCTATTCGAATAGCCGTGTCCGCGGTAAAGGACTTCTGGGTTGCTTATATCAGTTCATAGACAAGTGAAAGTGGATACTCTAAAATACGCAAGATAAG
>NW_025277642.1:0-1263 GCF_018294505.1 Triticum aestivum
TACCCGATGCCCCACTATCTATCTATATGTTTTTTCGGTCCTAAAGTTTCTCCATTGCATTTTATTTATGTGGCCATGTGTACTAAAAAACAATTGATCTGGTATCTAAAATGTACGTTACCAAGAAATTGACAATAAAGATTATGTACTGTACTACATAATCATACAGTTGGTATACAATGCATTTGAAGACAATGGGCAAGAAAAATGCTAATTATCTGGTGCTGATGACATGCGCAAGTGTTGTTTGATGTTTAAATCATGCTTGCTATGTCATTTTTTGCTGCCAAACATGGCATTAGCGAGAAAGGTCATTTGGGCACTGAATGTATTAAAGTATACACCATATATAAAAATGTCTAGCCAAAAGATTTGGGTGTACACCCATGACCAAGTATGGATCCGCCCCTGGTTGTAAGGGGATGCCCCTCTATGTTGTAAGGAGATGCTACTAGGGGCACACTAGATGTCTTCTTTTTTGGGCACAACCTTTTTCGGTTGAAACACACGAGTAAAAACTTTGAAAACACCATAGCACAAGTAAAAAAAAATATTAAGAAATGGTGCTTGGTTGAAATAAACTAGAACCAAACAATTGCAACTTTTTTGGTTCACAAAGACTGCTCAAATAATTATCTCAAATAGCTTATGCATAAAAATATCTCAAATAATTATCAGATGAGTTATCTCAAAAAAGGTGACTGCAGGAAACTTAAAATTTGTGAAATGATCTAAAGCCGAAAAGATATATTGATGTCAATGACCGTGTGCACTTTTTTTGCACTCCTTTTATCAATGGGCCTGGATATGTTCTATTCGGCCCTGCCTAACTTCTATATGGGCCTGGCCTTTTCGGGCAACTGTGGACGAACCTTTTTTTCTTTTCTCCCTCTACCACTGAAACTGAAACTGATGACGAACTGAAGAAATAAAAAACGGGGCCGAAACAGAGTGGAGAGGACATGCTTAATTCATACAGCGCAACACTTTTATTCAAATGTACATATCATCCCGATTACAAATGATGCCCAATCTATTCACTTACGACTAATTATCATCACATAAACAAATGCGAGACCAATTACACAAACATAAAAAAGTGCGGCCATGAGCCCCATCAAATTGCCCTGCTTCTGCAATTTGATGAGTTTCTTCATCTGCTTGTTCAGCTTCTTCAGCTCTGCCGTCACTCCTGCATCCCCCACAGTAGCACCAATGGAAGGGCGGGCGCCCCCGATGGAATTGCCAGATCCAGGGGCCCCG
>NW_025277643.1:0-1263 GCF_018294505.1 Triticum aestivum
AACCACTAGTTTCAAGAAGGGCAAGGGCAAGAAGGGATACTTCATGAAACGGCAAATCAGCTGCTGCTCTAGTGAAGAAACCCAAGGTAAAACCCAAACCCGAGACTAAGTGCTTCTGTAATAAGGGGAACAACCACTAGAGCAGAATTACCCTAGATACTTGGTAGATGAGAAGGCTGGCAAGGTCGATAGAAGTATATTGGATATACATTATGTTAATGTGTACTTTACTAGTACTCCTAGTAGCACCAGGGTATTAGATACCGGTTCGGTTGCTAAGTGTTAGTAACTCGAAACAAAAGGCTACGGAATAAACGGAGACTAGCTAAAAGTGAGCTGACGATATATGTTGGAAGTGTTTCCAAGTTTGATGTAATCAAACATCGCATGCTCCCTCTACCATCAAGATTAGCATTAAACCTGAATGGTTGATTGAATCTCGATCGTAGTGATACACATTTTCATGCCAAAAGATAGTAATGATAGTACCACTTACTGGTGGCACTGCCATGTAAGTCATATTGGTTTAAAACGCATGAAGAAGCTCCATATTGATGGATCTTTGGGCTCACTCGTTTTTGAAAAGTTTGAGACATGCGAACCATGTGTATTGGTGTATATGCATGAAGAAACTCCATGCAAATGGACCGTTTTGACTCACTTGATTTTGAATCACTTGGGACATGCAAATCATACCACATGGGCAAGATGACTGAAAAGCCTCGTTTTCAGTAAGATGGAACAAGATAGCAACTTGTTGGAAGTAACACATTTTGATGTGTACAGTCCAATGAGTGCTGAGGCATGCAGTGAATATCGTTATGTTCTTACTTCATAGATGATTCGAGTAGATGTTGAGTATATTTACTTGATGAATCACGAGTCTGAATTATTGAAAGGTTCAAGTAATTTCAGTGTGAAGTTGAAAGATCGTCGTGACAAGAGGATAAAAGATCTATGATATGATCATAGAGATGAATATCTGAATCACGAGTTTGGCACAGAATTAAGACATTGTGGAAATTGTTTCACAACTGATACAGCCTGGAACACCATAGTGTGATGGTGTGTCCAAACGTCATAGTTGCACCCTATTGGATATGGTGCATACCATGATGTCTCTTATCGAGTTACCACTATCGTTCATGGGTTAGGCATTAGAGACAACCACATTCACTTTAAATAGGGCACCACATAATTTCGTTGAGACGACACCGTATGAACTATGGTTTGGAGAAACCTAAGTTGCCGTTTCTTGAAAGT
>NW_025277644.1:0-1263 GCF_018294505.1 Triticum aestivum
GAAGATGGCAAGAAGTATTATGATATCAAGAATTCTTAAGAGGTGGTGAAATTCTCACCACATTCTTGACAAAAAGAGATGGTAATACTTCCGAGGTAAGGAAGATCAACTGCTGGGTAGCAGGGATCTCAAGGTTTACACAAAACACGAACAAGTTGTGTTGGACGGAAGGCAATAAGGTGGTCGATGAGAACATGAATCATCGAGGGGCAAGGATGGTATTACCCATCATGAATTCATTTGAATTCCTGGAAGAGCTCATAAGGTTGATGATGATCACGACACAATTGTCGAGAGATTTCATGCAGATGTAATCAATTAGCGACGACATCAAGTCAAAGGAATGGTGAAGCAAGAGGTTATTGGATCCACAGTTACGACACAAACTCGAACTCAAGCTTGTTGTTTAAGGTGAAAGGGTATGACGAGGAAAATCGACGTAAGCTTAGCTATCGTCGCAAATTGGTGCTCCGAGAATAAGGGCCGGGTTGCACAGTTAAGATCATCACGACAATGATATAGCCAAAGAGGGTAGGAATGGCGTGATCGGGTACAAACTCGTACTTATAGAAGCTTACTAAAGAGTTATTGAACCGTAGAGCGGACTCGGTTCAGTTATCGGTGTCTTTGAGTGTTTAATAACTCAGAGCCCGTGAAAAATTGGAATCAGTGGGAAGGTAGCACTTGATGAAGAACTCATAAGAAGTTATGCAGTTCCAAGATAATCTCGAGATACCAGGGGGGTAATACTCGATGACTTATCAAAGTAGAGGTTGGACGGGGGGTATTGCTCTATAGAAGACAAGTGTTAAAACTTGCACGAGAAATGGTATTTAAAAGAGAACATGGTCGGAACCACGATTGCAAAAGGCCAGATCCCTGATATAAGATGAACTTATACCAAAGGAATAATTAATTTAAGAGAAGCTTTAATGATAAGATCTACATCATGTCCATGGGCATGAACACAAGTTCAAGGTCGACTCCCACTTCTCCAATGCATAACCTTTCATTCACTTCTCACGTTCGATGAAGTTGCAGTGTTGAAATTTTATCTGGCGAAGCACCAGAAGAGTATGATTCGTGAAAACTTTCGGGTTCACACGGTTTAGTGAAGGCATATGTTCAACCCATCGGGGCATCTTATAATCATATACCAGAATCTTTAGAAGTAATTAACTCAAGCTCGAAGACAGAGCATGGTTAAGAAAGCAGAGGATACAATTTACCAAAGGCATTATGTATCAGAGGAAAGGCTCACAA
>NW_025277645.1:0-1263 GCF_018294505.1 Triticum aestivum
GACACGCGTGCCGGGCGTTTGCAACCGCGACAACACTTCCAGACTTGTGAGAGGCCGCCAACGCAAGATTTGGCGGCATGCTAGCCCCCGGAGGCCGCCGGCCACAGCCGTAGACGCGCGAAGGGCAATCCGCGTGGAGGGAATTTTTCGGATACTTCTCCATCACCAAAAATTATGAAAAAATATCAATGTTCCTATAGCACATGTGCCACGTCGTGCAAAAAAAATCATGATTTTATCGTGCTCCGAGTATTTAGTAATATTGACGCCGCATCGTTACCGCAGAACGTCTACTACCGTGTCATCGCCGTCCGTGAGGGGGGCCACGCCCCGGAGACGCGTCCCGCCTCTTCGGACATGCCACCACACCACCCCGCATGTATAAGGGCCCGGTGCGACGCTCCGGTGGCATTGCTACCCCCAGTGCCCCCGTCCTGCCTAACCCTGTCGCGTTTGACCACGGGATCTACCCCTTTGAATTTGCACGGATGGGCTTTGACCAATGGACCTCCCCACCCGGTTGTGTCAGGTCAGCCCATAGGAACACTTTGGAGCAACATCCGGGGAAGTCCCACCGCAAGATCCCCTCCGTGTAGACCCCACGCGTCCGTTTCCCCCCTCCAGGTGCCGGCGGCAGCGCCGTTCGTGAGGGGGGCACACCCCGGACACGCGTGCCGGGCGTTTGCAACCGCAACAACATTTCCAGACTAGTGAGAGGCCGCCGACGCAAGATTTGACAGCATGCTAGCCCCCGGAGGCCGCCGGCCACAGCCGTAGACGCGCGAAGGGCAATCCGCGTAGAGGGAATTTTTCGGATACTTCTCCATCACCAAAAATTATGAAAAAATACCATCGTTCCTATAACACATGTGCCTACGTCGTGCAAAAAAATCATGATTTTATCTCGCTCCGAGTATTTAGTAATATTGACGCCGCATCGTTACCGCAGAACGTCTACTACCGTGTCATCGCCGTCCGTGAGGGGGGACACGCCCCGGAGACGTGTCCCGCCTCTTCGGACATGCCACCACACCATGCCGCATGTATGAGGGGCCGGTGCAACGCTCCGGTGGCATTGCTACCCCCCAGTGCCCTCGTCCCGCCTAACCCTGTAGCGTTTGACCACGGGATCTACCCCTTTGACTTTGCACGGACGGGCTTTGACCAGTGGACCTCCCCACCCGGTTGTGTTAGGTCAGCCCATAGGAACACTTTGGAGCAACATCCGGGGCAGACCCACAGCAAGATCCCCTCCGTGTAGAC
>NW_025277646.1:0-1263 GCF_018294505.1 Triticum aestivum
ATAGTGTCCGCCGGCCCAACTCCGTCCTTGGAGTTCTTTGCCGGCAAAACTTCCCGGGGTTTGTCACGTTGCCTGGTGAGGGTCGGCTTCCAGAGCTTGGGTTGAGCTGGGAGCACTACGTGGCTGCCCCGGCCCCGCCGGATGTCATTATCGACGGTGTCGTGTGCGACACGAGGGCAGACATGGTGATCAGGACGTTCTGGGTAATTTCTCCTTTACACATTTCAAAATCTTCAACTAGCTAGTTATTAATTGTACTAATCAATATTGTCTCATTTGATTGCAGACATTCTACAGGTGTGAGGAGGGATACGAGGAGGACTGCGCAAATGTTATCCAGAACGTCTGCAAGCGCCTACTCCAGAACTTACGACACGAGGCTCGGGTGCAGGCTGTTCGAGACTACTACGCCTTGCGTGGTATCAAGAAGACCAAGCCGGCGTGCCGCGGTAAGTTCCTGAGTAAGGAGCAGTACATGAAGGTAATTCTTAAGGCCTTCTACTTAAGTTCCTTCATTTAGTAATTCTTAGCCGTAGCGCTCAAGTTTCTATTTGCTAACTTAGGCGCCTCCGAGATGGTGTGCGGATCGGATGGATTGTTGGGAGGTGTTGGTCGATGAGTGGTGCTCACAAGAATGGCTAGCCCTCCACAACCAGGCCAAGGACAAACGTGCCCAAATGGAAGGTGTGCCACACCATCAAGGCAGCTCCAACTTATATCAGTTCGGGCGCAACTGGGTATGTGGTTTGCTTCATGATTCATGCAATTCATTCATAATGCTAGCTTGAGCCCTTTAATTACTAATTTTCATTGTTTCTCTCTTTCAGGCACGCCACAATAAGGCGGATAAGGTGCCAGAGGTGTACGACCTGTATGCCATGGCCCACACTGGCTCTTACAAGAAAGTCAAGGCTTTCTCTCAGTCTGACCTCGATGATGCAAACAACTTCACCAACATCTCCTCCCACAACAAGCTCGTGAGATATAGAGATGAGGGGAAGGCGAGGAAAGGGGAGGACTTTAACCCGAGCCAGGGTCCCATTGATCCAGAGCTGGTGATGATATCTGGTGGCGGGAGGTCCCATGGCTCCATAGCCATTGGAGATGGACTTATCCGTTGTCCTAGCACTCTCCCGGAGATCAAGGCGCGCCAGTCGAGCTCCGCTCCTGAGATAAGGCCTCGTGAACGGCCAGTGCAACTCGCCATCAAGGTTAGTGATACGTACTCAGTTATCTTTCTCCATTACATTGTGTGCGCTTCCA
>NW_025277647.1:0-1263 GCF_018294505.1 Triticum aestivum
GCGGAAGTAACTTGTCTGAGTACAAACAACTAGTAAAATAAAAGAGGCTTGGAAAGCCTAGCTATACTACGTGGTCCTTCACAAGCTCAGGGTCACCACCTGGGTCTTTAGCCTACTCGTTGATGTCAACGTCTACATAGAACCCATCAGAAGGGGTTGCAGCGTCTTCTGTAAAAATGTAGATTATAGCAACATGAGTACAAAGGTACTCAGCAAGACTTACATCAGATCCTACATACATGCATATTATCAAGAAGGGTTGGTGGAGTTATTGCAGCAAGCCAGCTTTGACTCTTGGCTAGACTATCCTACGATACTCCAACTTGAAATGGTTTTGCGCACACGAGTCCACTACTCACCACTTCAATACACTACCGAGGATCCACCTCCGTCTTCCTACGGAAGGGCCATCCTCGGCACTCACGCTTATCTTGAGGCTTTTAACAGTTTCCATTTACTTGTCTATGAACTGTATAGGCAACCAAGTAGTCCTTTCCCGCGGACGCGGCTATTCGAATAGATCATGTTAACCCTGCAGGGGTGTACTTCTTCATACACGCTCTCACCACTTACCGTCGCTTACACGACATGTACTCGGCAACCTTCAAGCAGAAACCCAACGTGGGTGTCGGCCACGACCTACCTAATCACCTAAGCCTCCAGTCCAGGTTTATCGCCTATTCAGGTTCCATCCGCAGGGAGTCCGGCCGAGGTTTCCCATACGGCCCCGAACGATGTGAACAGGGTTCTCGAGATACCTAACGGGTATTCGGTACACCCGGCCACGTACCTACCGCATCACAGCCCACCCCTACGGTCAGCGCTGTCCACGGCCTCCAGTAGGCTACAAACACCAGAAACTAGTTGCAACTCCTGGACGGAGAACTAGGGTGAATAAGAAGCCGAGAGGGTCCATTGGTTTCGGGCCCAATGCATGGTAGTAGCTGATTCTTAAATCACACATATAGATCTCAGTGCTTAAGGTCGGCTTCAATGAAACAACCCACCATGTACTCCTACATGGCCTCTCATCGATACCTTTACCAAATCGTGTTCACCACACCACTCCCATTACCGACATAATCATTTCACTCTAGCCCATCACCCAGATGAACCAGACCTGACACGACTCTAAGCATAGCAGGCATAGCAAGGTAGGAACAACACATACATATGGCTCAATCAACTCCTACACATGCTAGTGGGTTTCATCTAGTTACTGTGGCAATGACAGGTCATGCAGAGGAAATGGGTTCAACTACC
>NW_025277648.1:0-1263 GCF_018294505.1 Triticum aestivum
GACGATCATCATATGTAGTTCTAGATGATATCGACGACGATAATCATATGTAATTCTAGATGATATAGCCACACACACATATGTAGTTCTAGATGATATCGACGACGATGATCATCCTCAAGCCTGGGCGGTGGGTGTTCCTGATAGTAATTAGGATGGCCTATCCAACACGAAGATTCTTGACAACGAGGAATCTCTTCCACCCAACCGAGTTTAAGTGTGTGCGACCATCCATGTCCATGCGGTAAGTACAGGTTGTGACGGAGCCCTTGTGGTAAGGCGTAGTCCAGCTGAGCCTTCTTCATCATGCTCGATATCATAACTCACAGATAGGCTTTTTGCCAATTTCTGAATAAGAAAAACATATCAATGAATAAATAGCCTCGCACATACTCTTGCAAATAAGTATATATGGATTATCTACACTATTAATAGTTCCTTAGATTCTACACTAATAAGCATGTGATCGAATGTAGGGGAACGCGACGGAAAACGAAAATTTTCGGTATAGCGAGCACGCCCAGGACCACTATGGAGACTGCATACAAGGTTTGATCTGATCCGTACCGACTCGAAGCGCAGCGGAAGAAGAGTCGGTGTAGATCGTCGGTGCAGATCCCCGCAGCTAGGATTTACAACCTCCCAACCGCGAGGATGTACTCCCTCTCCGGACAGCCCTTCGGGAGGCGGTCGGACAGTCCCCCGGACGATCTCAGGGACAACCCTTCGGGAGGACCCTCGAAACTCGGACGGAGACTCGGACAGCCCTTCGGGAGGACACTCGAACAGCCCTTCTGGCAAAAGATCGAAACTACAATCTCTCTACAGGGTTGCACACATACGGGGTCAGCTATCCGGCAGGGCTCCAGAACTAGTTCCCGCCGGAACCCAAACAGCCTTACGGCTCTACGAAACTCTTTTCGTGGGAGGGAGAGAAGAAGCCAGATAATGCATGGCATGTGTATGAGACCAAGGGATGAAGAGATGGCAGCCCTTACCTCCTCTATTTATAGGAAAACCAAGGGGTAGTGTGCCTCCACACTTTTACCAAAAACCCCATGCATTAGGTCACACATGAGGGTGTTAATGTCAAAATGGGATGCCATGTGGAGCTCCAAGGAGCTCCACCACCCATGGTCGGCCACCCCTAGGCCCCCCCAAATGGGGTTCCTTCCCTTGTAAGCCACTTCTTCTGGAACTTTGACCAAGTCCAAAAAGGTGGCTCTACATAAATATCCCAAAAAGCACATTCACTATTCACGA
>NW_025277649.1:0-1263 GCF_018294505.1 Triticum aestivum
AAGCTTTCATCTTATATTCGCAATATCCAGATTGCAATCTCAGTTTCTTGCTTGTTCTTCGTTTGCTCGCAGGAAACAGACCCTCGTGGTCAGGTTGATCGTGCTCCGGCGTGGTCAATAACCTCTCGGAGTTGGTTTAGCGATTGCTAAGGCGCGACGTCCTCGCACGTTCGTAGTCGGATCGTCAAAGTCGACTTCCACCAAAGCAAAATCCACCATCTCATCGAAAGACGGGACACCTTTGCCTCTATCAAGTGGTATCAGATTTCCAGGTTGCTCGGTGAGATTTTACAGTTTTTCGTAGTTTAGATCGAGTCTGTTCTTCATACCTACAGTCCACGAAAAAGCCACAAAAAAAATTAGGGTTAGTTCATCATATCCGAACCAATCTGAGCCTTTGCATAATCTTTTTAGGGTTTTGCTTTGTTGAATTTGCGGTTGCATCGTCGTGTCTAGTTGCTGGTCTTATAGTCTAGTCTTTTAGAGTTTCGAGTTCTGGTCATAAGTTGTCACGCCGCCGCCGCACCATCATCATCACCCCTGCCATCTACCACCACCGCTTATCCGCCACCGCTTCGAATCCGTATCCATATACCACCACAGCTGTCATATACCACCACCGCTGCCATCTACCACCATATATCCACCACCAATCCGAGTTCTTGTCATATTAGGTTTGTTTTCGAGATCCATCTAGATTCCGATTCGTGTTTCCTTGCCGGAGTAGGTTTCGGAAAAAAAAAAAATTGGTCAAAAAAATTTTTAGGTGTCGGGTAGCCACGCTCCGTTTAGGCCCAATATTTTTCGAAAACGCATTTTTCGAAAAATTTTCTGGCTATCCCATTTTTAGGTGTTTCTGAGTGTTTTGAGACAGGTGCCATTATAGGAAGTTTTTTTTGACCCGTTTCCAGTTTTTGGGTCCGGGCAGTCAAAAAAAAAAAATTGGTCAAAAAAATTTCGTGCCCATCCTGTCAGTTTGAGCTAAGAAGAGTTTTGAGACACTCGCCATTATAGTGATTTTTCGCAAAAAAAAAAAACAGCGCAAAAAAAAAGAGCGCAAAAAAAAGAGCGAAAAAAAAAATTCCAAAGTGTGCTTTTCCCTTGTTTACGTGCCGCGCCGTGATTTTGTTAGTGTTCTAGGCTCGCGTCTCTAGCACAGTCTAGCCTAGGACCAGCACAGTACCGTCGTTGAGCGTTTATTCAACTTTGCATCTCTGAATTGATTATTGCTGACCCTTTTTGCTACCATATTATAAGCCTTCC
>NW_025277650.1:0-1263 GCF_018294505.1 Triticum aestivum
CCCCGTCCCGCCTAACCCTGTAGCGTTTGACCACGGGATCTAGCCCTTTGACTTTGCACGGACGGGATTTGACCAGTGGACCTCTCCACCCAGTTGTGTTAGGTCAGCCCATAGGAACACTTTGGAGCAACATCCGGGCCAGGCCCACAGCAAGATCCCCTCCGTGTAGACCCGACGCGTCCGTTTTCCCCCTCCAGGTGCCGGCGGCGGCGTCGTCCGTGAGAGGGGGGGGGCACACCCCGGAGACGTGTGCTGGGCGTTTGCAACTGCCTCAACACTTCGAGACTTGTGAGAGTCCGCCTACGCAAGATTTGACGGTATGCTGGCCCCCGGAGGCCGCCGGCCACAGTCGTAGACGTGCGAAGAGCAATCCGCGTAAAGGGAAGTGTTCAGATACTTCTCCATCACAAAAAATTATGAAAAATTACCATCAGTCCTATAGCACATGTGCCCATGTTGTGTAAAAAACTCATGATTTTATCACGCTCCAAGTATTTAATAATATTCACGCTGCATCGTTATCGCAGAACGTCTACTACCGTGTCATTGCCGTCCGTGAGGGGGGCCACACCCCGGAGACGCGTGCCGCCTCTTCGGACATGCCACCACACCACCCCGCATGTATGAGGGCCCGGTGCGACGCTCCGGTGGCATTGCTACCCCCCAGGGCCCCCGTCCCGCCTAACCCTGTAGCGTTTGACCACGGGATCTAGCCCTTTGACTTTGCACGGACGGGATTCGACCAGTGGACCTCTCCACCCGGTTGTGTTAGGTCAGCCCATAGGAACACTTTGGAGCAACATCCGGGCCAGGCCCACAGCAAGATCCCCTCCATGTAGACCCGACGCGTCCGTTTTCCCCCTCCAGGTGCCGGCGGCGGCGCCGTCCGTGAGAGGGGGGGCACACCTCGGAGACGCGTGCTGGGCGTTTGCAACCGCCTCAACACTTCGAGACTTGTGAGAGGCCGCCTACGCAAGATTTGACGGTATGCTAGCCCCTGGAGGCCGCCGGCCATAGTCGTAGACGTGCGAAGAGCAATCCGCGTAGAGGGAAGTGTTCAGATACTTCTCCATCACAAAAAATTATGAAAAATTACCATCAGTCCTATAGCACATGTGCCCACGTTGTGTAAAAAACTCATGATTTTATCGCGCTCCAAGTATTTAATAATATTCACGCTGCATCGTTACCGCAGAACGTCTACTACCGTGTCATTGCCGTCCGTGAGGGGGGCCACACCCCGGAGACGCGTGCCGCCTCTTC
>NW_025277651.1:0-1263 GCF_018294505.1 Triticum aestivum
GCACCTTGGGGTTCAATAACTATGGAAATCGCTTTGCGATCCCAAAACGGTGAGTAATAGTTCACGAAACGGGTCAGAATTGGCCAAAAATGTGAGGGTTGACGACGGGCACGTAAACGCACCCCAGGGATCGTCAATCATGGAAATCGCTCCGGGACCCCACAACGGTGAGTAACTGTGCAGAAAACGTACCAGAATCGGCCAAAATTGTGAGTGTTGGTGACCGACACGTAAATGCACCCCGGTGTTCGTCAATCATGGAAATCACTTCGGGACCCCAAAACTGGGTAATAGTCCAGGAAACGGGCCAGAATCGGCACAATCTGCGAGTCTTGACGACCAGCACGTAAGCACATCTTGGGGTTCGACAAGCATCGAAATCGCTTTGGGACTGCAAAACGGTGAGTAATAGTCCATGAAAGAGCCCTGAATCGGTAAAACCTAGGGTTATTGATCAACAATACATAAACGCACCCCGGGTTTCGTCAATCATGGAAATTGCTCAGGGACATCAAATCAGTGAGTAATAGTCCATGAAACGGGCCAAAATCGGCCAAAACTTCAAATGTTGATGACCGACACATAAACACGCCGGTGTTCGTCGGTCGTGGAAATCACTACGTGAGCCAAAAACTGAGTTATAGTCCAAGAAACGGGCCTGAATCGGCCGACACTGCGATTGTTGATGACCGATACATAAGCGCAGCTTGGGGTTCGACATCCATGGAAATCGCTTTGGGACCCCAAAAATGTGAGTAATAGTCCATGAAACGGCCCAGAATCGACAAAAACCACGAGTGTTGATGACCGATACTTAAACGCACCATGGGGTTTGTTAATCGTGGAAATCACTCCGGGACCCCAAAACAGTCAGTAATAGTCCACGAAACGGGCCAGAATTGGCCAATACTATGAGAGTTGATGACCAACACGTAAGCGCACCTTGGGGTTCAACAACTATGGAAATCTCTTCGCGACCGCAAAACGGTGAGTAATAGTCCATGAAACGGGCCAAAATCGTCAAAAACCGCGAGTGTTGATGTCTGACACGCAAACGCACCCCGGGGTTCGTTAATCATGGAAATCACTCTGGGACCCCAAAAAAGTGAGTAATAGTCGACAGAACGGGCCAGAATCGGCCAAAACTGTGACTGCTGATGACCAACATGTAAGCGCACCTTGGGGTTCAATAACTATGGAAATCGCTTTGCGATCCCAAAACGGTGAGTAATAGTTCACGAAACGGGTCAGAATTGGCCAAAA
>NW_025277652.1:0-1263 GCF_018294505.1 Triticum aestivum
ATGAAATTTGGCAAATGGATGTCAAAACTGCATTCCTGAATGGATTCCTGGAAGAAGAGTTGTATATGATGCAACCAGAAGGTTTTGTCGATCCAAAGGGAGCTAACAAAGTGTGCAAGCTCCAGCGATCCATTTATGGACTGGTGCAAGCCTCTCGGAGTTGGAATAAACGTTTTGATAGTGTGATCAAAGCATTTGGTTTTATACAGACTTTCGGAGAAGCCTGTATTTACAAGAAAGTGAGTGGGAGCTCTGTAGCATTTCTGATATTATATGTGGATGACATATTACTGATTGGAAATGATATAGAATTTCTGGATAGCATAAAGGGATACTTGAATAAAAGTTTTTCAATGAAAGACCTTGGTGAAGCTGCTTACATATTAGGCATTAAGATCTATAGAGATAGATCAAGACGCTTAATTGGACTTTCACAAAGCACATACCTTGACAAAATTTTGAAGAAGTTCAAAATGGATCAAGCAAAGAAAGGGTTCTTGCCTGTGTTACAAGGTGTGAAATTGAGTAAGACTCAATGCCCGACCACTGCAGAAGAAAGAGAGAATATGAAAGATGTTCCCTATGCATCAGCCATAGGCTCTATCATGTATGCAATGCTATGTACCAGACCTGATGTGTGCCTTGCTATAAGTTTAGCAGGGAGGTACCAAAGTAATCCAGGAATGGATCACTGGACAGCGGTCAAGAACATCCTGAAATACCTGAAAAGGACTAAGGATATGTTTCTCGTATATGGAAGTGACAAAGAGCTCATCGTAAAAGGTTACGTTGATGCAAGCTTTGACACTGATCCGGATGATTCTAAATCGCAAACCGGATACGTGTTTACATTAAACGGTGGAGCTGTCAGTTGGTGCAGTTCTAAACAAAGCGTCGTAGCGGGATCTACATGTGAAGCGGAATACATAGCTGCTTCAGAAGCAGCAAATGAAGGAGTCTGGATGAAGGAGTTCATATCCGATCTAGGTGTCATACCTAGTGCATCGGGTCCAATGAAAATCTTTTGTGACAATACTGGTGCAATTGCCTTGGCAAAGGAATCCAGATTTCACAAAAGGACCAAACACATCAAGAGACGCTTCAACTCCATCCGGGATCTAGTCCAGGTGGGAGACATAGAGATTTGCAAGATACATACGGATCTGAATGTTGCAGACCCGTTGACTAAGCCTCTTCCACGAGCAAAACATGATCAGCACCAAAGCTCCATGGGTGTTAGATTCATTACAGTGTAATCTAGAT
>NW_025277653.1:0-1263 GCF_018294505.1 Triticum aestivum
TGACACGTAAGTGCACCTTGGAGTTTGACAACCATCGAAATCGCTTTGGGACCCGAAAACGGTGAGTAATAGTCCATGAAACGGGCCAGAATCGGCCAAAACTGCGAGTGTTGTTGACCAACACGTAAGCACATCTTGGGGTTCGACAACCATGGAAATCTCTTTGGGACCCCAAAACGGTTAGTAATAGTCCACGAAGCAGGTCAGAATTGAACAAAACTATGAGTGTTGACGACGGTCACATAAACGCACCCTAGAGTTCATCAATCGTGGAAATCGCTCTGGGTCCCCAAAATGCTGAGTAATAGTGCACGAAACAGACTAGAATCGGCGGAATATGTGAGTGTTGATGACCGACGCGTAAACGCACCCCGGGGTTCATCAATAGTGGAAACAACTCCGTGACCCCAAAATAGAGTAATAGTCCAAGAAACGGGCCAGAATCGGCCCAAACTGTGATTGTTGATGACCGACACGTAAGCGCACCTTGGAGTTCGACAATGATGGAAATCGCTTTGGGACCCCAAAACGGAGAGTAATAGTCCATGAAACGGGCCAGAATCGGCCAAAACTGGGAGTGTTGATGACCAACTCGTAAGCACACCTTGGGGTTCAACAACTATGAAAATCGCTTCGGGGCCCCCAAAATGGTGAGTAGTAGTCCACGAAACAGGTCGGATTTGGCCAAAACTGTGAGTGTTGACGACGGACACATAAACGCACCCCGGGGTTCATCAATCGTGGAAATCGCTCTGGGTCCCCAAAACTCTGTGTAATAGTGCACAGAACGTATTAGAATAGGCCGAATATGTGAGTGTTGATGACCGACACGTAAACGCACCCCGGGGTTCGTCAATCATGGAAATGACTCCGAGACCCCAAAATAGAGTAATAGTCCAAGAAACGGGCCAGAATCGACCCAAACTGTGATTGTTGACGACTTACACGTAAGTGCACCTTGGAGTTTGACAACCATGGAAATCGCTTTGGGACCCGAAAACGGTGAGTAATAGTCCATGAAACGGGCCAGAATCGGCCAAAACTGCGAGTGTTGTTGACCAAGACGTAAGCACATCTTGGGGTTCAACAACTATGGAAATCGCTACGGGACCCCAAAACGCTGAGTAATAGTGCACGGAACGGACTTGAATCGGCCGAATATGTGAGTGTTGATGACCGACACGTAAACGCACCCCGGGGTTAGTCAATCATAGAAATGACTCCGAGACCCCAAAATAGAGTAATAGTCCAAGAAACAGGCCA
>NW_025277654.1:0-1263 GCF_018294505.1 Triticum aestivum
AATTAACTAAGCTTGATCTGGTAGAATCAGACGAGCTTTAACTTTGGTTTCGAGCACTTAACATCCTGATTTTTATACAGGTATAAACGGATGATGACTGGTTCATCTTCGGTGCACCACATAGCAAATACCACAAACATGTCAGGTTTGTGTGTCTTTCCTATTATTCTTTTTACTCCTTTCCATGGCTTCCCTCGCTATCCCTTATCTGACCTGGTCGCTGGGTAAGGAAGCAAAGACTCTCATTTGCATCCTGAGTCCCTGTAGGTGATCCTAGGCAAATCTTCTTGCCATCTCATTCAGAGAGCATACAAGGAGAGTAGCTCTCGCTTGAGCATGGTTTTGCAATGTTCTAGGTACATAGCTGTGTTCAACTACCTGGACCAACCTAACAATATTTCACTACAGAAGGAGTATTATATATGGAATTTATCATAGTAGCAAACTATAAATAGGTTTAACACAACAATTCAACAATCACAAGTTGGGCCTTAATTGTACTCGCATCAAAGTTATTTACATGCCATCAAACACTAAGATGTATTTCCCATAAACATTACTGGTTGCTAATGCTTTAGGCATAGATCTGATGAACGGTAAAAAAGCTTGCCCCTTCAGAAATGATATGAACTCAGTTGTGCAACAGTGTTCTTGTCTGCTAATTACAGAATTATGGCTGATAGAACGGTAGCGAGGTGGGGGGGGGGGATCTCTCTAACACCAGGATGATCTAAATTAGAACATTGAATATATTCTTTTGGGAGGGAGGGACTACGATTCCAACACCGGTCGGTTACGTGCAAGCAACACAGCCACGGCCCGTCTATATACAGTGATGTGTATGTAACTCTCACATACATGCATCTGAACATCCGATCTTATCTGAAGCACCTCTGATGCCCTCTTCTCTCGGTGTTGAGTAGTGAGAGTGTTTTCTCGACGCCAACCCTCGTGCCTACTCTAAGCTTGGTGATTAATAGCTCGCAGGACACGATGCCACTGCTGATCCAAGCCTAATGAAGCCTTAGATGGCAAGGTTGTTTCACAAGACGCACCCGTTCATCATGACTGATGCGACAAGATCCTCGGGCTTCTGCATGGGACGGCCGGCAACCCAAAGATGACGAATCCCTTCGCACTGACTGATGAGTCCAGGAGAGTGTTTGAGCGGAAGTGCACCCCGGTGACGCGGAAAGCCACGTTGCCTCCTTCCACCATGTGGTACATTAGCAGGCGTGAAACAACATCGGGAATGGCCATGGA
>NW_025277655.1:0-1263 GCF_018294505.1 Triticum aestivum
GTCCCCGCCCAACGCAGCGACCCCGCCGCCGCCTCGACCTCCTCTCCGTTAGGTCCGGCTCCCTCCCCAGATTTTTTTTTGTTTTTTCATGATTTTGCAGTGGATAAGAGGGCTAAATGTGATAGTTAGACACATAGATGGTAGTTAGATAGATAACTTGTTCATACGGATTTGTTTTGAGATGATGATGATGATTGTTAGATGAGAAGTGATAATGATGATTTTTATGCTTCGATGATTTTGAGATGATGATGATGATAGATGATTGGTAGATGATGATGATGATAGATGATAGATGATTGGTAGATGATGATGTTGATGATAGATGATGGTGTTTTTTTATGCTTTGATAATTTTTAGATGATGTTGATGTTTTTTTATGATTCGATGATTGTTAGACGATGATGATGATATTGTGATGTTCTATGAGTTGTGATGTTCTAATTTTTTGTCGCGATGGAATTTGCAAGCTTTGTGGTGTCGCATTTCATCGGAGTGACCGTTGTACGACGCGTTGGTCCCCCTGAGCATCCCTCTGCTGTTCGACTACTTCCTCTACAGTCGAGGGTGAGCTACAAGTCCATCTCCTCCATTTTTTCATATCACTAGATTTCATTCTCAAGTCAACTGACATAACCTAGGCGTCTCCCGTCCGAAAGGGTTGCATGGATAAATATGCATTCAATTGCATATTTATCACCGCAACTCTTTCAGATTGTCCAGCGTTTTCCACGGACAGCCCGAGGATGTGTAGATTGGGTATGTTCTCCATGTTCTACCCCGTTCCAAGACAGGATTTCGGCGGCGCCTCCCCATTGTTCTCCGGAGCACATTCTCTCGGCTATTTGCCGAGACGTGTATCTGGAGAACAGCGGGGAGGTGCTGCCGAAATTTTGTCTCAGAACGGGGTAGAATGGAGAACGTACTCAATCTACACATCCTCGGGTGGGATTAGGACCCATCTTTACCTATTAGAGATGTAGGTGGATTAAACGCGGTAGAAATTGAAAATTTGATGCCATTAATTTAAGTGAATCCTTAATTATGTTGTGTGGGTTGCAAAAAAGCAGAGGATGGCAGATAATCAGTGGATGTACAGTGGTTTTATCCGTCGGAATCGAGTAACATCAGAGTGGATCGCGAAAACCGATGTGTATTTGAAGGAGATATTCCGTCGTCCAATGAGAACTATCCCACCATGCCCCTGTGCGAGATGTGCCAGACGTCACCGTAGAAATCAGACGGACATGAGTGAGCACCTTC
>NW_025277656.1:0-1263 GCF_018294505.1 Triticum aestivum
GACCAAAACTGTGAGTGATGATGACCGACATGTAAGCGCACCTTGGGGTTCAACAACAATGGAAATCGCTTTGGGGCCCCAAAACGGTTAGTAATAGTCCACGAAACGGGTCAGAATCGGCCAAAACCACGAGTGTTGATGACCGAAATGAAAACGCACCCAGAATTCGTTAATCGTGGAAATCACTCCGGGGCCCCAAAACAGTGAGTAATAGTCCACGAAACGGGCCAGAATCGGCCAAATCTGTGAGTGTTGATGACCGGCACGTAATCGCACCTTGGGGTTCAACAACTATGGAAATCGCTTTGGGACCCCAAAACGGTGAGTAATAGTCCATAAAACGGGTCAGAATCGATAAAAACCGCGGGTGTTGATGACCGAAACGTAAACGCACCCCAGGGTTCGTTAATCGTGGAAATCACTCCGGGACCCCAAAACAGTAAGTAATAGTCCACGAAACGGGCCAGAATCGGCCAAATTTGTGAGTGTTGATGACCGAAACGTAAATGCACCCCAGGGTTCGTTAATCGTGGAAATCACTCCGGGACCCCAAAACAGTGAGTAATAGTCCACGAAACGTGCCAGAATCGACAAAAACTGTGAGTGTTGATGACCGACACGTAAACGCACCTTGGGGTTCAACAACTACGAAACCGGTTTGGGTCCCCAAAACGGTTAGTAATAGTCCACGAAACGGGTCAGAATCGGCCAAAACCACGAGTGTTGACGGCCGAAACATAAACGCACCCCAGGGTTCGTTAATCGTGGAAACCTCTCCGGGACCGCAAAACAGTGAGTAATAGTCCACGAAATGGTCCAGAATCGGCCAAATCTGTGAGTGTTGATGACCGACACGTAAGCGCGCCTTGGGGTTCAACAACTATGGAAATTCATTTGGGGCCCAAAAACGGTGAGTAATAGTCCACGAAATGGGTCAGAATCGGCCAAAACCGCTAGTGTTGATGACTAAAACGTAAACGCACCCCAGGGTTCGTTAATCGTGGAAATCACTCCGGGACCCCAAAACAGTGAGTAATAGTCCACGAAACGGGGCAGAATCAACCAAAACTGTGAGTGATGATGACCGACATGTAAGCGCACCTTGGGATTCAACAACAATGGAAATCGCTTTGGGGCCCGAAAACGGTTAGTAATAGTCCACGAAACGGGTCAGAATCGGCCAAAACCGCGAGTGTTGATGACCGAAACGAAAACGCACCCAGAATTCATTAATCGTGGAAATCACTCCGGGGCCCCAAAACA
>NW_025277657.1:0-1263 GCF_018294505.1 Triticum aestivum
CATCATGCACATATTGATCTTTGATGGTCTCCAAACCAAATATTTTGAAGTCAAGTTGTGAAAGCATAGTATAGCGGCGAGACAATGCATCAGCAATAACATTTTCTTTTCCCTTCTTGTGTTTAATGACATAAGGAAAAGTCTCAATGAATTCAACCCATTTAGCATGTCTACGATTCAGTTTAGCTTGACTTTTAATATGTTTCAAAGATTCATGATCAGAATGTATAACAAATTCTTTGGGCCATAAATAATGTTGCCATGTTTCTAAAGTCCGAACAAGAGCATATAATTCTTTATCATAAGTAGAATAATTCAGACTAGGCCCACTCAATTTTTCAGAAAAGTATGCAACAGGTTTGCCATCTTGTAATAACACACCGCCTAATCCAATTCCACTAGCATCACATTCAAGCTCAAAAGTCTTATTAAAATCAGGAAGTTGGAGTAAAGGAGCATGTGTCAACTTATCTTCCAATACCGAGAAAGCTTCTTCCTGTGCGGTACCCCAAAGAAAAGGCACATCTTTCTTTGTAAGCTCATTGAGAGGTGCAGCAATGGTGCTGAAATCTCTCACAAAACGCCTATAGAATCCAGCGAGGCCAAGAAAACTCCTCACTTGTGTGACCGTTTTGGGTTGCGGCCAACTCTCAATAGCTTCAATCTTGGCTTTATCAACTTTAATTCCCTATGGAGTAACAACATAGCCAAGAAAAGATACTCGGTCGGTGCAAAAGGTGCACTTCCCAAGGTTACCAAACAAACGTGCATCACGTAGAGCAATAAAAACAGCACGTAAATGTTCCAAATGTTCTTCCAAAGATATGCTATAAATCAATATGTCATCAAAGTAAACTACCACAAATCGTCCAATGAAAGCACGTAAAACTTCGTTCATTAATCTCATGAAAGTACTAGGTGCATTAGTTAACCCAAAAGGCATGACTAACCACTCATATAATCCAAACTTAGTTTTGAATGCTGTTTTCCATTCATCTCCCAATTTCATACGAATTTGATGGTATCCACTACGCAAATCAACTTTGGAGAATATTGTAGAGCCACTCAATTCATCAAGCATATCATCTAGCCTAGGAATAGGATGACAATAACGAATAGTAATATTATTAATGCCTCTACAATCAACACACATACGTGATGTACCATCCTTTTTCGGCACTAGAATAATAGGAACAGCACAAGGACTAAGGGATTCGCGTATATAACCTTTGTCGAGAAGCTCTTGTACTTGACGCATAATCT
>NW_025277658.1:0-1263 GCF_018294505.1 Triticum aestivum
ATCATCCACGGGGTAGTGAGGCTCCGGTGCACGAATCTCGATCATCGGTGCACTAGCACCAGGCGGGGCATCCGTGGAAGCCACGCTGCTTCTCCGCTGCTGGCTTCCGCGATCCGCTTCATGATCTTCATGCGGCCCTGCAGCCGATTTTTCTTTTACTAGTTCATGCACGGTCTGCTTCAACTCATGGAGTTCCGATGCAAACTTCGCCATAAGATCTGCATCCCGGTCCGTCTTTCTCTTACGGCTTCTGTAACAGTACGGGTCATTGTCCTGGGAAAACCCTACTTTCCACGGAACTTTTCCTTTGCCTCGTACACGTCCTCCGTGTTCATCATTCCCGAGGGCTGTTGTCAGTGCGTCTTTCTCTCTGTTGAACTTGATCAAGCCCTCTTGAGCTTGGGTCATTGCGTTAATAAGGGCTTGGGTGGGAGCAAACTTTTTCTTCCGGTGAACACACACCCCTGTCTCCGGGTCTAGCGATCCCCATGCCCGTACCACCAGCTTTTGGCCCTTGGGTCCCATCCCTCTGTACCTAGAGGGATTCCTCGCACCCTCAGGTCCTCCTCCATCTTCTGCCACTTAGGCTCCGAAAGGCGGTATCCTCCTGGCCCCATAATATGATGGAACTTTTTCTTATTCGCATTATCCTTATTTTTTTGATATTTCCTTGAAATGCTCCGATTGCTTTTGCCTCACAAATTCTGGCCAATCATCTTTCAGTTTCTCATGTTGTCCATTGAAATCCGGTGTCTTGCCCTTGTTGACATAGTCACGGGTTAAATTTTTCTTGAAGTTCCGGAATGCTTCGCCCATCTTCTGAAGAGCGAACTCTTTAACTAGCCTCCTCCTCTCACGTCCACCCGGAACCTCGTTACCGAATTCATCGACTTTGTTGTATTCCGGAGGTAGAATGAAATGTTCCATAAGCTTTCTCCAGCAATCCTTTTTCGTTCTCTTGTCGACAAAACTGAAACCAAGACGTGCCTTCTTTGGCTCCTTCCATTCCTGGACGGTGATCGGGACGTTGTCTCTAACAACGACTCCGCATTGGTTGATAAACTTTGAGGTGTGCTGTAGGGGCTTGCCGGTTTCACTGACAAACTCAATGGCATATGTTTCTCCTGTTTTCATCGCCTTGGATTTGCCACGCTTTGTCGTACTCGATCCGGCCGAGGGCTAAAAAAAGAAAGAGAGTCGCGCGCGTTAATACATATGTATTCACATTTCAGTAAGTTTGTATCACGAGAGGCTCAATGTATA
>NW_025277659.1:0-1263 GCF_018294505.1 Triticum aestivum
GGGGAGGGAGGGCAGCAACACACAGCCTTGGGCGCCTCCCTCCTCCCCTGCAACACCTCTCTCTCTCTCTCGCAGAAGCTCGGCGAAGCCCTGCCGGAGACCCGCTACATCCACCACCACGCCGTCGTGCTGTTGGATCTCCATCAACCTCTCCTTCCCCCTTGCTGGATCAAGAAGGAGGAGACGTCGCTGCACCGTACGTGTGTTGAACGCGGAGGTGCCGTCCGTTCGGCACTCGGTCATCGGTGATTTGGATCACGGCGAGTACGACTCCGTCATCCACGTTCATTGGAACGCTTCCGCTCGCGATCTACAAGGGTATGTAGATGCACTCCCTTCCCCTCGTTGCTAGTACACTCCATAGATGCATCTTGGTGAGCGTAGGAAAAATTTTAAATTATGCTACGATTCCCAACAGTGGCATCATGAGCCAGGTCTATGCGTAGTTACTATGCACGAGTAGAACACAAAGTAGTTGTGGGCGTTGAGTTTGCCAATTCTTCTTGCCGCTACTAGTCTTTTCTTGTTTCGGCGGCATTGTAGGATGAAGCGGCCCGGACCGACCTTACACGTACACTTACGTGAGACAGGTTCCACCGACTGACATGCACTAGATGCATAAGGTGGCTAGCGGGTGTCTGTCTCTCCTACTTTAGTCGGAACGGATTCGATGAAAAGGGTCCTTATGAAGGGTAAATAGAAATTGGCAAATCACGTTGTGGTCATACGTAGGTAAGAAACGTTCTTGCTAGAAACCTACAAACCACGTAAAAACTTGCAACAATAATTAGAGGATGTCTAACTTGTTTTTGCAGCAAGTGCTATGTGATGTGATATGGCCAGAAGATGTGATGAATGATATATGTGATGTATGAGATTGATCATATTCTTGTAATAGGAATCACGACCTACATGTCGATGAGTATGACAACCGGCAGGAGCCATAGGAGTTGTCTTTATTATTTTGTATGACCTGCGTGTCATTGAATAACGCCATGTAAATTACTTTACTTTGTTGCTAAACGCGTTAGCCATAGAAGTAGAAGTAATCGTTGGCGTGACGACTTCATGAAGACACAATGATGGAGATCATGATGATGGAGATCATGGTGTCATGCCGGTGACGAAGATGATCATGGTGCCCCGAAGATGGAGATCAAAGGAGCATGATGATATTGGCCATATCATGTCACTATTTGATTGCATGTGATGTTTATCATGTTTTTGCATCTTATTTGCTTAGAACGACGGTAGCAAGTAGGA
>NW_025277660.1:0-1263 GCF_018294505.1 Triticum aestivum
GGAGGTCTTATACCTCTTGACGTGAGCACGAGCCTGAAATCCCAATTTCAGCCCTCGAAACATCTCATATGTTCCGCGATGTTTCGAAAACGTCTTTGGTGCCTCTACTTAAACCATTTAACTGAACTATCACGTAGTTATCAAAACGTGTATGTTCGATGTTCGAAACATCCACAAACGACGTTTGGGGTTCAGCACACTGAGCAGTGCATTAAGGACATAAGCTTTCTACTGTTCGCATAATCGCTACTATCAACTTTCAACTATATTTTCTCTAGGAACATTTCTAAAACAGTAGAACTAAAGCGCGAGCTACGACATAATTTGCAAAAGGTCTTTTGACTATGTTCAGGATAATTAAGTTCATCTTATGAACTCCCACTCAGATAGACATCCCTCTGGTCATCTAAGTGATTACATGATCCGAGTCAACTAGGCCGTGTCCGATCATCACGTGAGACGGACTAGTCATCATCGGTGAACATCTTCATGTTAATCGTATCTACTATACGACTCATGCTCGACCTTTCGGTCTCCGTGTTCCGAGGCCATGTCTGCACATGCTAGGCTCGTCAAGTTAACCCTAAGTGTTTTCGCTGTGTAAAACAGTCTTACACCCGTTGTATGTGAACGTAAGAATCCATCACACCCGATCATCACGTGGTGCTTAGAAGCGACGAACTGTAGCAACGGTGCACAGTTAGGGGAGAACACTTCTTGAAATTGTTGTAAGGGATCATCTTATTTACTACCGTCGTCCTAAGCAAACAAGATGCATATACATGATAAACATCACATGCAATCAAATAGTGACATGATATGGCCAATATCATTTTGCTCCTTTTGATCTTCATCTTCGGGGCTCCATGATCATCATCGTCACCGGCACGACACCATGATCTCCATCATCATGATCTCCATCATCGTGTCTTCATGAAGTTGTCACGCCAACGACTACTTCTACTTCTATGACTAACGCGTTTAGCAATAAAGTAAAGTAGTTTACATGGCGTTCTTCAATGACACGCAGGTCATACAAAAAATAAAGACAACTCCTATGGCTCCTGCCGGTTGTCATACTCATCGACATGCAAGTCGTGAATCCTATTACAAGAACATGATCAATCTCATACATCACATATCATTCATCACATTCTTCTTGGCCATATCACATCACATAGCATACCCTGCAAAAACAAGTTAGACGTCCTCTAATTGTTGTTGCATGTTTTACGTGGCTGCTATGGGTTTCTAGCAAGAACG
>NW_025277661.1:0-1263 GCF_018294505.1 Triticum aestivum
GAAACGGGTCAAAAAAAACTTCCTATAATGGCACCTGTCTCAAAACACTCAGAAACACCTAAAAATAGGATAGCCAGAAATTTTTTCGAAAAATGCGTTTTCGAAAAATTTTGGGCCTAAACGGAGCGTGGCTACCCGACTCCGGCAAGGAAACACGAATCGGAATCTAGATGGATCTCGAAAACAACCCTAATAAGCAAGGAACTCGGATTGGTGGTGGATATATGGTGGTGGTATATGGCAGCGGTGGTGGTAGCGGTGGTAGTATATGGATATGGATCGGTGGTGGTATATGGACACGGATTGGTGGTGGTATATGGATACGGATTCGGAGCGGTGGTGGTAGATGGCAGGGGCGATGATGATGGTGCGGCGGCGGCGTGACAACTTATGACCAGAACTCGAAACTCTAAAAGACTAGACTCTAAGACCAGCAACTAGACCGACGATGCAACCGCAAATTCAACAAAGCAAAACCCTAAAAAGATTATGCAAAGGCTCAGATTGGTTCGGATATGATGAACTAACCCTAATTTCTTTTGTGTGGCTTTTTCGTGGACTGTAGGTATGAAGAACAGACTCGATCTAAACTACGAAAAACTGTAAAATCTCACCGAGCAACCTGAAAACTGATACCACTTGATAGAGGCAAAGGTGTCCCGTCTTTCGATGAGAAGGTGGATTTCGCTTTGGTGGAAGTCGACTTTGACGATCCGACTACGAACGTGCGAGGACGTCGCGCCTTAGCAATCGCTAAACCAACTCCGAGAGGTTATTGACCACGCCGGGGCACGATCAACCTGACCACGAGGGTCTGTTTCCTGCGAGCAAACGAAGAACAAGCAAGAAACTAAGATTGCAATCTGGATATTGCGAATATAAGATGAAAGCTTTATTGATCAAGGTGGGGTTCTGTGACGCCTTTGTCTGGTCGTTGAACACAAACGAAGTACGCGAAGTTGCAGCTATGGCAAACTTTTAATCTAAACAAAACCCAAAGTCTAAACGATGCCCTAAGGGCTGTATATATGGAGGAAGAGGGGGGAATTTCGTGGCCCTTGGTGGAGGGGTCCGAAATCAACCCTATCTCTTGTTTCCCCACACATACGGACTCTAAAAATAGCCTATACTTATGTATTTCGAAATTACATGGGCCTGGCCCAATAATAAGGTGACGCAGCACCTAAAATAGCCTCGGGACGAAATTTATGAAGTGGCATCTTGTATATTTCGTCCAAGGCTTCATGCACCCATTATGGTGGC
>NW_025277662.1:0-1263 GCF_018294505.1 Triticum aestivum
GTATGAACCCTAGGCCTTGTTTCCTAGCATTGCAATACCGTTTACGCTCACTTTTATCGCTTGTTACCTTGTTGTTTTCATATTTTCATATTACAAAAACCTTTATCTACCATCCATATTGCACTTGTATCACCATCTCTTCGCCGAACTAGTGCACCTATACAATTTACCATTGTATTGGGTGTGTTGGGGACACAAGAGACTCTTTGTTATTTGGTTGCAGGGTTTCTTGAGAAAGACTATCTTCATCCTACGCCTCCCACGGATTGATAAACCTTAGGTCATCCACTTGAGGGAAACTTGCTGCTGTCCTACAAACCTCTGCACTTGGAGGCCCAACAACGTCTACAAGGAGAAGGTTGCATAGTATACATCATGCACCATTCATTGGAATTAATAACCATGGTCAATCCATCCAGTTTGGGTGTGGCTTCGTTCGAAACGAACTAAAGGAGAACTTTGTGTGGCTGTTTAACACATTCCTCCATGCAATGGGTGGTGTTGCCCCAAAAAACATCATCATAGACCAGGACTTTGCAATGAGGAGTGCGATTGACGAGGTATTCTTGAACATAATACACAGAAATTGCCGCTGGCATATAATGAAGAAGGCGTAGGAGAAACTTGGAAAGCTTATGGCTGATGATAAACCACTACACAATGCGTTCAAAGACTGTGTCGACAATAGTTTGACTGGTACGTACCTACTCCGTTGACCCATTTTAATTACCATGCAGCAAACTTGAGAATCCATATGAATATGTGTGAGGCACAAGTTACCATGTATGGGTCTACACAAGTTACCATGATCTTGTTGGTTATATTACTAGGGGGACAGTTTCATTGCAACAACATCAAATTACAATGGAAAAAATGTGTGGACATGTAATGACCATCTAGGTACAAAAGAAAAATAACAAACAAAAACATTTACATTTGATATTAGCAAAAAACGGGTCTGGTTATTTTGCACCAGAGAAACTACATATGTTGATACCAACTATTGGTTTAGAAAAGTTACCAGACTAGGTGTAAGACAAACAAACAAAAAGTTTCACATATCAAAAAGAACAAAAAAAAGATATGGAAAATTGGTTCAATGAAGTAACCATCTAACAACTAAGAAAAGTTACCAGCATACTTGTACTTTAATTATCAATGATTGTGTATGATGTTGTAACTGTCTCATGTTTTGTGTATCACAAAGGAAGATTTTGAAAACAAATGGTGGGAAATGATGGATGAATATGGCCAGATCGACAA
>NW_025277663.1:0-1263 GCF_018294505.1 Triticum aestivum
AAGTGCTGAAATCACTCCGGGACCCCAAAGTAGTGAGTAATAGCCCATGAAACGGGCCAGAATCGGCCAAAACTGCGATTGTTGATGATTGACACATAAGTGCACCTTGGGGTTCAACAACTATGGAAAACACTACGGGACCCCAAAACGGTGAGTAATAGTCCACGAAACGGGTCACAATCGACAAAAAATGCGGGTGTTGATGACCGACACGTAGACACACCCTGGGGTTCGTCAATTGTGGAAATCACTTCAAGACCCCAAAACCGAGTAATAGTCCAAGATACGGGTCAGAATCATCCAAAACTACGAGTCTTGACAACGAACACGTAAGCACTCCTTGGGATTCAACAACCATGGAAATCGCTCTGGGACACCCAAACAATAATTAATAGTCCACGAAACGGGTCAGAATCGCCAAAAACCGCGAGTGTTGATGACCGACACGTAGACGCACCCCGGGGTTCGTCAAGTGCCAAAATCACTCCGGGACCCCAAAATAGTGAGTGATAGTCCATGAAACGGGCCAGAATCGGCCAAAACTGCGATTGTTGATGACCGACACGTAAGTGCACCTTAGGGTTCAATAACTACGGAAATCACTACGGGACCCCAAAACGGTGAGTAATAGACCACGAAACAGGTCACAATCGACCAAAAACGCGAGTGTTGATGACCGACACGTAGACGCACCCCGGGGTTCGTCAATCGTGGAATTCACTTCGAGACCCCAAAACTGAGTAATAGTCCAAGAAACGGATCAGAATCGGCCCACCCTGCGAGTCCGGACGACCAACACGTAAGCACTCCTTGGGATTCGACAACCATGGAAATCGCTCTGGGACTCCAAAATGGTGATTAATAGTCCATGAAACAGGTCAGAATCACCAAAAACCGCGAGTGTTGATGACCGACACATATATGCACCCCGGGGTTCGTCAATCGTGGAAATCACTCCGGGACCCCAAACAGTGAGTAATAGTCCATGAAACGGTCCATAATCGCCCAAAAGTGCGAGTTTTGATGACCGGCACGTAAGTGCACCTTGGGGTTCAACAACTATGGAAATCGCTATGGGGCCCCAAAACGGTGAGTAATAGTCCACGAAACGGGTCAGAATCGACAAAAAACGAGAGTGTTGATGACCGACACGTAGACGCACCTCGGGGTTCGTCAAGTGCTGAAATCACTCCGGGACCCCAAAGTAGTGAGTAATAGCCCATGAAACGGGCCAGAATCGGCCAAAACTGCGATTGTTGATGA
>NW_025277664.1:0-1263 GCF_018294505.1 Triticum aestivum
AGGCAGCGAAGGAGGCGGCGGGCGCCGAGGAAGTGAAGGAGGCCTCGGCCCGGGAGTGGGCGAGGGCCGCCAAGGTGAGGGGGCAGGCCACTCTAGACCAGGCCTAGCCGGAGATGGCGAAGGGCACGACGCCGGCTGAGACCGTCATCAAGCCTCAGGTAGACGATGAGCGCGACCCGGGCGAACGGGTGAAGGCGGCCGTCGACAACCCGGAGGTCGAGGAGGTGGTCGTGGACATCCCGCCCCGGGATGACGTGGCCGAGCAGGCGAAGGTCGAAGGAGAGGGGCGCACGAAGGACGCCGCCCCGAATGGTGCGCTGTAGGCGACGCGGGCCGGAGTGGTGGAGTCAACGCCGGTCATAGAGGAGCCAGCAGGAGGTGGGAACACCTTGGTGATCAGGCTACTGCAAGCAGCGTCAGGGAGCAGCCCTGCCTCTGGGTTGTAGTAGCCCCAATCTAGAGCCGACGAGGCCGTGGTCAGGCCACGCGCCCAGGAGAAGGCGACGATGGATGCCATGCGCCAGCATCTCAGCGGACACGCGGACCGGCTTCATGCCTTTACCCAGAGCGAGCTGGAGCAGACGCTGGAGCTGGAGCACTCCACGGTGGTGAGTTTTTCTTCTCTTGGCTTGTCTTCGTGGCTGGTCAGTGGGGGCGCGCTAGCTTACCAACTGGGTGTATCCCCCAAGATTCGGGCTAAGTATGGAGTAGTTGGGTTGAATATTAAAGTATCTTTGTGGTTTTTGCTAAGCGTTGCTTTACTGCAACACCTGGATGGCCTCCGAGTCGGCATCCACAACCGGCTTCTGGAGAAGCACCGCGAGGTCAAGGCGCAGCTTGCCGCCAAGGAGGAGGCACCCTTCCTTATTCATTGCGGGTTGGTTATTCGTCAGCCCGGCTTTCACCTGGAAAAATAGGAGATTTAGTTCCACACTTTGATTGGTAGAAGAAGGGAGGGTGCGTTGCCAGCCTTCATTTTTCTTTGATATTCAACACTAATGGAAATGCAAATGCATATGAGAGAACTTCAAACTACTTTACTTATTTGCAACAGCAAGCTGAATAATAGAATAAATAAGCAAGGAAGGAAAGAAAGAATAAGGTTGTCGCTGATACGCTGTTTGGATTAGATGTTGCAATATCTGTTGTAGTATTTCTTCTCTTTCTATAAGCTAAGAGAGATGTCACATAATAGGTTGTTCATGATCTTATAATTCATTTACCAAAGTCGCAAATCGCCTATTCTCATTCAAGCATGAGTTC
>NW_025277665.1:0-1263 GCF_018294505.1 Triticum aestivum
AGTCTTGGCCCAGCCGGTGCCCTCCACCCCGGTGTGGACTGGTGCGAGGGCTGTGCTAGAGGGTCCAGAATTTCCCCCTGGCTTTGAGCCTGTTCAGTAGAGGGGCCTGGACACAACGGAAGACCTGTCGGCTATATCGACGCTGAGAGAGGGAACTAAGGCGGATGGCTCGGTTGCCCCGACGGGCGACCAACAGAATACAATGATGGTGCATGGACAGGTTGATCCACGGGTTACAGCCAGCGAGGACGGGAGGACTAAGGAGCTGGCAAAGGGTGGAAAGATCAGGAAGATGGGCGAAGACCCGGGGCGGGTTAAAACTCAGGCTGCAGTGGTAGAGGCAAACACTAAGGATGCATCAGAGGGCAACACAGCATGGAAAGGGGGAGGCAACAAACGTAAGAAGGTTTCACCCAAATGCAAGGGAGGAGGACAGACGCACAACGGGTCAGTGTTGGGAAAGAGGGATGCAGGTGAACAGGAGACGAAAGGGGCAACCAAACCTTCAGATGAAAGAGTGGATTCTAAACAATTCAAAAAGAAAAAGGGGGAAGAACATGCAAATGGTCAGAGTAACACTGGACAGAACGGCGGACAGGAAGCTACCGAGCCAGGGGCTCTCGGTCAACTGGTGGGTGCGCCTGTTAGCACCTGCCAGGAACCATGACGATAATCAGCTGGAACTGTCGGGGCCTCGGACAGGCCCCGACAGTTCAGGAGCTTGTATGCCTAGTGCATACCTATCGTCCGTCTTTGGTATTCATCTCTGAAACCAGAAGCAGCGAGGATTATGTCAATAAGTTGCGTAGCAGGCTAGGTCTTAAGTTCTGCATATCCCATGTTGGGAAAGGAAAGAGTGCAGGTATTGCTCTATTCTATGATGAGCAAGTGGAAATAGAGAAGCTCGCTGTTGGCCCGCGTTACATCGATGTGTTAATTCGTCTGAACCCTCATTGTCGGCAATGGCGTGGCACCTTTGTATACGGCGAACCGAAAACGAGCAAGAGACATCACAAGTGGGAATTACTGAGAAGAATTAGGCCTTTATCAACTGAATCATGGCTAATGATAGGTGACTTTAATGAAACAGCATGGCAGCATGAGCACTTTTCTTGTGCTCAGAGGAGTGAGAGGAACATGGAGAATTTTAGGGACATGCTAGCGGATTGCAGTTTGCTTGATCTAGGCTTTAAGGGCCCGAAATGGACATATGATAATAAGCAAGAGGGGGCTAATAATGTGAAGGCAAGGATTGACCGGGGA
>NW_025277666.1:0-1263 GCF_018294505.1 Triticum aestivum
TACCTTCTGTTTGGATGTGGTTTTATGTTTTAATTAGTGTTTGTGCCAAGTAGGACCTATAGGATAACCTACGATGATAGTTGATTTGATTCTGCTGAAAAACAGAAACTTTAGTGCTCACGAGATTAGCTGCCATTTTTTACTGGAGAGTGATTTTGCGTTGATTCTTTTTGCTGCTGATCAATAAACAATTGTCCAGGACTTCCTATTTTGGTAGAATTTTTAGAGTTCCAGAAGTTTGCGTTAGTTACAGATCACTACAGACTGTTCTGTTTTTGACAGATTCTGTTTTTCGTGTGTTGTTTGCTTATTTTGATGAATCTATGGCTAGTAAATTAGTTTATAAACCATAGAGAAGTTAGAATACAGTAGGTTTAACACCAATATAAATAAAGAATGAGTTCATTACAGTACCTTGAAGTAGTCTTTTGTTTTCTTTCTCTAACGGAGCTCACGAGATTTCTGTTGAGTTTTGTGTTGTGAAGTTTTCAAGTTTTGGATGAATTCTTTTGATGGATTATGGAACAAGGAGTGGCAAGAGCCTAAGCTTGGGTATGCCCATGGCACCACCAAGATAATCCAAGGACACCAAAAATTCGAAGATTGGGGATGCCCTGGAAGTCATCCCCTCTTTCGTCCACTTCCATCGGTAATTTACTTGGAGCTATATTTTTATTCACCAACATGATATGTGTTTTGCTTGGAGAGTCTTGTATTATTTGTGTCTTTGCTTGTTAGTTTACCATAATCATCCTTGCTGTACACACCTTTTGAGAGAGCCATTCATGAATTGGAATTTGTTAGAATACTCTATGTTCTTCACTTATATCTTTTGAGCTTGATAGTTTTGCTCATAGTGCTTCACTTATATCTTTTTGAGCATGGTGGTGGATTTGTTTTAAAGAAACTTGATCTCTCATGCTTCACTTAGATTATTTTTAGAGTCTTTAATAGCATGGTAATTTTCTTAATGTTAATATACTTGGTATTCAAGATGTGTGAAACTTTCTTTTGAGTGCGTTGAATACTAAGATAAGTTTGATGCTTGATAATTGTTTTGAGATATGGAGGTGATAATATCAAATTCGTGCTAGTTGGGTGATTATGAATTCAAAGAATGCTTGTGTTGAAGTTAGCAAATCCCGTAGCATGCACGTATGGTTAAAGTTATGTAACAAATTTGAAACATGAAGTGTACCTGGCTTGTGCATCCTTATGAGTGGCGGTCGGGGACGAGCGAGGGTCTTTTCCTACCAATCTATC
>NW_025277667.1:0-1263 GCF_018294505.1 Triticum aestivum
GTAGATGGTTAGTGCGTATAGGCTCGTAGCCAGACTCAGATCAAATACCAAGATCTCGTTAAGCGTGTTAAGTATCCGCGAATGCCGAACAAGGCCAGGCCCACCTGTCTCCTAGGTGGTCTCAACCTGCCCTGTCGCTCCGCCACAAAGTAACAGTCGGGGGCCGTCGGGAACTCAGGCCCACCTCTACCTGGATGGAGCCACCTGCCCCTTCAGCCCCCATCTCCAAACAGTATCACCAGTAATGTAACAGTGTAAAGTATATAGTATATGCCCGTGATCACCTCCCAAGTGATCACGGCCCGATAGTATAGCAAGGCAGACTGACAAGAATGTAGGGCCAACGATGATAAACTAGCATCCTATACTAAGCCTATAGGATTGCGGGTAAGGTATCAATGACTGTAGCAGCAATGACAGGCTATGCATCAGAATAGGATTAACGGAAAGCAGTAACATGCTACACTACTCTAATGCAAGCAGTATAGAGAAGAGTAGGCGATATCTGGTGATCAAAGGGGGGGGTTGCCTGGTTGCTCTGGCAAGAGAGAGGGGTCGTCAACTCCGTAGTCGAACTGGGCAGCAGCAGCGTCGGTCTCGTAGTCTACCGAAGAGAAGAGGGGGAAGAAACAATAAATACAGTGCAAACATAAGCAAGACGACGCAAGACATGACAAAGAGCGGTGCTAGGTGTGTTCTAACGCAGTATGAGGTGATGCTGGCGAAGGGGGAAATCGTCCGGGAAAGTATTCCCGGTGTTCCGTGTTTTCGGGCAGAGGAGCCGGAGGGGGAAAGTTGCGAGTTTGATATGTTAGGGGTGTGTGGCGGACGAACGGGTTGCGTATCCGGATTCGTCTCGTCGTTCTGAGCAACTTTCATGTTGAAATTAATTTAATCCGAGTTACGGATTAAAAGTTATGATTTTCTAAAGATTTTATTAATTTCTGGAATTTAATTAATTAATTAATTAATTCAAAAAATGGATTTATGACGTCAGCATAATGTCATGCTGACGTCAGCAGTCAACAGAGTTGACTTGGTCAACCTGACATGTGGGTCCGGGGGGACCCACCTGTCATCCTCTAATTAGGTTAATTAGGGTTTAGGTTAATCTAATTACAGTTTAATTAAACTTAACTAGTTAATTAATTTAATTAAACCGGATTAATTAACTTAATTAATTCATTAGTTAATTAATTAATAATTAATTTTATTAATCATTTTTATTTTTATTTAATAATTTTATTTTTAATTCCTTTTTTT
>NW_025277668.1:0-1263 GCF_018294505.1 Triticum aestivum
CCTGTATGCACTGCATTGCGTTATAAGATCAGAGGCGATGACCCTGGTGACGATGTTGAGGGCGAGAAACCCAGGAAGAGGGTTCCCGCCAAGGTGATGTGGTATGCTCCTATAATACCATGGTTGAAACGTCTGTTCATGAACAAAAAGCATGCCAAGTCGTTGCGATGGCACAAAGAGGACCGTAAGTCCGACGGGGAGTTGAGACACCCCGCTGATGGAACGCAATGGAGAAAGATCGACAGAGTGTTCAAAGATTTTGCAGCTGACGCAAGGAACATAAGATTTGGTCTAAGTACTGATGGCATGAATCCTTTTGGCGAGCAGAGCTCCAGCCATAGCACCTGGCCCGTGACTCTATGCATCTACAACCTTCCTCCTTGGTTGTGCATGAAGCGGAAGTTCATTATGATGCCAGTGCTCATCCAAGGTCCAAAGCAACCCGGGAACGACATCGATGTGTACCTAAGGCCATTAGTTGATGAACTTTTATAGTTGTGGGCCAGACCTGGTGTAAGTGTCTGGGATGAGCACAAAGGAGAGGAATTTGACCTACGAGCGTTGCTTTTTGTAACCATCAACGATTGGCCTGCTCTCAGTAACCTTTCGGGACAGACAAATAAGGGATACAATGCATGCACGCACTGCTTACATGAGACTGAAAGTGTACGTTTGGTTAATTGTAAGAAGAACGTGTACCTGGGTCATCGTCGATTTCTTCCCCGAAATCATAACGTAAGAAAGAAAGGCAAGCATTTCAACGGCAAGGCAGATCACCGGCCGAAGCCTGCGGAACGTACTGGTGCTGAGATATTTGATATGGTCAAGGATTTGAAAGTCATCTTTGGAAAGGGTCCTGGCGGACAATCAGTTCCGCGGGGAGTTGACGGGCACGCACCCATGTGGAAGAAGAAATCTATATTTAGGGAGCTAGAATATTGGAAAGTCCTAGATGTCCGCTCTGCAATCGACGTGATGCATGTTACGAAGAATATTTGCGTGAACCTGCTAAGCTTCTTGGGCGTGTATGGGAAGACAAATGATACAAAGGAAGCACGGCAGGACCAGCAACTTTTGAAAGACCCAGATGACCGGCATCCGCAATGGTTTCAAGGTCGTGCCAGCTACGCTCTTACCAAAGAAGAGAAGGTCATTTTTTTTTGAATGCCTGAGCAGTATGAAGGTCCCGTCTGGCTTCTCGTCGAATATAAAGGGAATAATAAACATGGCGGAGAAAAAGTTCCAAAACCTGAAGTCTCACGA
>NW_025277669.1:0-1263 GCF_018294505.1 Triticum aestivum
TGGTCCAACATGTCAAATAACTAGGAGTCATATAATATATGGTAAGACGGAACAATGTATTTGTTGAAAACGTCTCCCTAAGGAGCCAAAGATTTCATGCCAATGCCATTACATGTGGCCAGTTCATCCTCCACAAACACGAATAGCAAAGATAGAGCGAAAGCGACCACTCCAATGAAATAATGTGAGGTATGTTTCCCTTCCATGTGTCTTGGCAAAAACACTACGGTCTTTAGTGAAGGCACAAAAACCACACATCCACAGGCGTCGTGTAATGCGGCCTCTGCGCTTCTAGTTTCTAGTATGCCGGCACCAATGACTGTCACCTAGACTTGCCTGTCATAATGCACCTCAAATGCCTGAAAATGAATTATTGGTTGGAAATGGGCAATTTGCTTCAGAGTGACCATAGATTCTATTTTACGGTGAGTTTGAAGACCGTGAGACGCGCTCCCATGTAGTAGTGACATGTCTCGGACTCTCGATGCAAGGGATGCAGCTTTCAGCAAAAAAAACTGCATATTTATTATCCTTCAAACTAGTAGAAAATCTCACCAATGGTTAATATCCAATACATACAATTATATAATGTATGAGAATATAATCTCCAATTTAATCTCCAGTTTTGTTCCCCAAGATTTGCCACTGAAATTCTCCAATGTCTCAGCACTAAAGAAAGAGAAACTTGCTACCAAGACTGTATCTACTCTAACTGGCGCGCCAATCTCAAAATTGGTTGAGCAGGTTTAATAATTAGTTTGGGTTTAAGTATCAATCCAGTGAAATTCCCCCACGAAACAAACAGGAGAAATTCCCCCAAACTAATTAGTTTGGGTTTAAGTATCAACCTAGGTCGTTGTGGGCAAATCAGGGGCATGACGAGTTAGGAGCAATGTTTTAAATAGCGGGCTATGAAAAATAGCGGCGGGCCTCAAAAAACAGCTATAGCGAAGTTATAACGGGTTATAGCGGGATATAGCGGGCTATTTATGAAGGCGACCATTTAGCGGCACCCTACTGAAAAGGCTATAGCGGAGCTATAGCGGAGCTATAGCCGGCTATTTAAAACATTGGTTAGGAGTGCGAATGGCTGGTGATGTCTGTAGTGGCGACGCTCGTGAGAGGCGCACCAGATGGGTGCGAGGTGCCGGCCACGATGCTATGCTACAACACAGTGGAGGTACGTCTAGGGCATGGCGGTGGTGGGTCAGATGTATTTTTCAAAGAATGAAATTCCCCCACGAAACAAACAGGAGAAAAAAA
>NW_025277670.1:0-1263 GCF_018294505.1 Triticum aestivum
AGAGTACCTGTCTGTGAAGCAGTGCCTCCCTTGTTGATTTACCAGGCAAGCAAACCCCCTTGTTCATTTCGATAAAACCCTACTCTCTCGCTCCTGCTCTCAGTTTTTGCATTAGGACAACAACGGTTCACCTGCTACTTTGTGCTGCGGTAGTTGAACCCATTCCTCTGCATGACCTGTCATTGCCACAGTAAATAGTTGAAACCCACTAGCATGTGTAGGAGTTGATTGAAGCCACTGATGTGTTCCTACCATGCTATGCCTGCTATTGCTTAGAGTTGTGTCAGGTCTGGTTCATTGGGAATGAATTGGAGTGTTACGATATGTTCTGATGCTGAGAGTGAAGTGTGTGAACACGATTTGGTAAAGGTAGCGGTGAGAGGCCATGTAGGAGTACATGGTGGGTTGTCTCACTAGAACCGTCCTTAAGCACTGAGTTCTATGTATGTTGTCCAATGACTCGATACTACCACACATTGGGTTCTGGTAACTCGACCCCTCTCGACTTATTAACCAACTTGGTCTCTGTCCAGGAGTCGCAACTAGTTTCTGGTGTTTGTAGGTAGTGCTATTTTTCTACCAAGTGGCACCCGGCAGGGTGGGCTTGGGACAGACTAGGCACACGTGGCCTGGTGTACCGAGTGGCACCCGGATGGTGGGCTCGGGAACCCTGTACACATCGTTTGGGGCCGTAAGCGACACCCCGGCCGGATCTCCTTGCAGGTGGAACCCGAATAGGCGATAAACCTGGACTAGAGTCTTGTGTGGTTAGTCAGGTCGTGGCCGACACCCTCGCCAGGCTTCCGCTTGAAGGTTGCCGAGATACATGACGTGTACATGGCGGTAAGTGGCGAGAGCGTGTGTGAAGAAGTACACCCCTGCAGGGTTAACATGATCTATTCGAATAGCCGAGTCCGCGGTTATGGACTTCTTGGATGCTTACATGGTACATAGACAACTTGAAGTGGATACCCTAAAATGCTCAAGACATGTGTGAGTGCTATGGATGGCCTTCTCGTAGGGAGACGGGGATGAATCCATAGTAGTGTATTGTATGGTGATTAGTGGACTCGTGTACGTTGTCTCACCTCCAGAGTTTCTGGTAGTCGTAGAACAGGATAGCCACAGAGTCAAAGCTGGCTTGCTGCAGCTAAACCCCACATTACCTCTTGATACAGATGCATGTATGATAGGATCTGATGTAAGTCTTGCTGAGTACCTTTGTACTCATGTTGCTTTATTTATGTTTTGCAGCGGAGACTT
>NW_025277671.1:0-1263 GCF_018294505.1 Triticum aestivum
TTCCGTATGTGTGTTGAACGCGGAGGTGCCGTCCGTTCGGCGCTAGGATCATCGGTGATTTGGATCACGACGAGTACGACTCCATCAACCCCGTTCACTTGAACGCTTCCACTTAGCGATCTACAAGAGTATGTAGATGCACTCTTCTTCCCCTCGTTGCTAGATTACTCCATAGATTGATCTTGGTGATGCGTATAAATTTTTTTATTTCTGCTACGTTCCCCAACAACTACGAGTACTGGTAAGGTACACATCAATTACATGTATATCACATATGCCTTTAGTGTTACCGGCATTGTTGTCCGCTAAGTATTTGGGGCAGTTCCGCTTCCAGTGACCCTTCCCTTTGCAATAAAAGCAGTCAGTCTCAGGCTTGGATCCATTCTTTGACTTCTTCCCGGCAACTGGCATACCGGGCGTGGCAACATCCTTGTCGTCCTTCTTGAAGTTCTTCTTACCCTTGCCTTTCTTGAACTTAGTGGTTTTATTGATCATCAACACTTGATGTTCCTTCTTGATTTCTACCTCCGCCGACTTCAGCATTGAAAATACTTCAGGAATAGTTTTCACCATCCCCTGCATATTGTAGTTCATCACAAAGCTCTTGTAGCTCGGTGGGAGTGACTGAAGGATTCTGTCAATGACCGCCTCGTCCGGGAGGTTAATGTCCAGCTGGGATAGGCGGTTGTGCAACCCAGACATTTTGAGTATGTGCTCACTGACAGAACTATTTTCCTCCATCTTACAACTATAGAACTTGTGGGAGACTTCATATCTCTCGACCCGGGCGTGAACTTGGAAAACCATTTTCAGCTCCTCGAACATCTCATATGCTCCGTGTTGCTCAAAATGCTTTTGGAGCCCCGGTTCTAAGCTGTAAAGCATGCCGCACTGAATGAGGGAGTAATCATCAACACGTGACTGCCAAGCATTCATAATGTCTTGGTTCTCTGGGATGGGTGCTTCACCTAGCAGTCCTTCTAGGACATATGCATTCTTGGCAGCTATGAGGATGATCCTCAGGTTCCGGACCCAGTCCGTATAGTTGCTGCCATCATCTTTCAGCTTGGTTTTCTCTAGGAACGCGTTGAAGTTCATGTTGACATGAGCGTTGGCCATTTGATCTACAAGACATTTTTGCAAAGATTTTAGACTAAGTTCATGATAATTAAGTTCATCTAATCAAATTATTTAATGAACTCCCACTCAGATTTGACATCCCTCTAGTCATCTAAGTGTTACATGATCCGAGTCGACTAGGCC
>NW_025277672.1:0-1263 GCF_018294505.1 Triticum aestivum
GATAATAAGCAAGTAACATCAAAATGTGTAAACAAAAATCACTATTGATTTTCAAGGAATAATGTTTTTATGTAATACCAATCAATACTCCTATTTCATATCATGTCCCCAATCAATCGAGGATTTGTCATATTCAACATTTTATCATACACAACCTAGAGTTTCAGTCAAACAATTAATATTTATGATGAACCTTTTCAACTACTTAGCACTTTGTTCAATGATGAACTTACAAGAAGTGGTCTTAGCACTTATGATGGCAAATAGAATGATGCTGGGGATTTATAAGAAGACAAAAATAAGAACGACTGTCATCGATGCGGTTGATCATTAGCAATTGAGGGTCCTTACAATCGGTATTACTATGAGGATTACATGGATTGTCGTGAAACAGATACACTAGAACCATAAGTGTATGAAAGCTCTCCTAATGTTACTAACTTGGTGCGGATCAAACTTGCTTACTAATGACGACATCAAGCATTTGAGAAAGCTCGTCGACGGAATATACGAGCCAATTTATGTAATGTAAAAAATCCTACTAGCATATGAAATGAATAATATGAAAACTCTATATTTGAAATACATGGTGCTACTTTCAAGTACAAGTGTGTATAAAGGATAGTATAGTGTGCCTCCTCTCTCCTTTTCTCTCTTTTTTATTTTTTTTTCTCTTTTTCTGGTGGGCTCTTTGACCTTTCTTGGTGCGGTAGATGTGGCGAAGTAGTAGATCCAACAAACGAGGAACCACCGAAAGCTGACGCCGGCATGACCGAAACTGGCAAAGAAACCATGTAGCAGCATATGGCGATATCTTCACAACTTCTAGTTGTAGAGGCCAAGTTCATGAAATTTCAGTGGCAGCCTTCGAACGACCCTTTTCCACTAATGACAGAAACCAAATTTTTCGCAATTAATTAAGTCGTTGAGAGGAGTGCACTTTCATTATGCCCATCCCTCACTTCAATTGCAACGCATTCTATACTTTCCGATTGATTAGGCCGATGGACAAGCGAGTGGTATTAGCTCTTATGAAGCTGTCATAATCAAGTTACGTCTCTGAACTGCCATTCCATTGACTAATAGACAGAAATGGTTACAAAATTATGCACACGTAATATTTATCCTATGGATTATAATGAAAAATTCATCAATTTGAACCGATTGCATATTGTGGACAACAATGTAACCCATTAGTGTTGAGGAACCGATACCCTTCTCAAAATGCAAATTTCCTGTGACGTAGATATAACATCCAGTACC
>NW_025277673.1:0-1263 GCF_018294505.1 Triticum aestivum
GGCAGCTGCCCTCACAACCTGTAACGTGCGTCCGCCCCTGTGCACGGTGCAACCTGAAGGGATTTGGGCCTATGGGCCATGCCGTGGATGGTGCGAGCGAACAGCAATCTTGTATATACATATGATATACACTATATTTACCTAGTTTTTCAACAAAAATAACGGGTATTCAACTGAATACCCTTGAATTGAGATGGGCCTGCCCCTGCCTGCAAGGGAACAGGAGTGGTACGGTAACTAGGATTAGATTGAAATCTGGGGGCCTGGACATACTAGCTAGGCTTGCCGAATAGGGAGAATACGCGCCGGTTTTTGTGATGCTATCGGTGCACCGAACTCATGTTGCGCAATTTAAATGTTCAAAATTTATGAAAAAAAGGTTAGCACATTCACGTACATCAATGTAGGGTGTCACGAAATTAATATTTTAAATTTTGATATGAAATTGTGTGACAACATACACTAATATTGTGTCAATATGTTAGATTTTCTTTCAGATTTTTAAAAATGTTCTATAGCATCCGTGCACCAGTAGCACCACAAATGTGGATGCACCAGATACATTGTGGTGCAGTGCAATATAGACTGTAGTGTACATGTCGTCAGGTCGTATCACCAGTACATCGCTCAATCACTTCACAAGGATCAGGTTATTTGTCCTTCGTTTCTTCTTTCCGTTTTCCATTCAGTTAAAAGAGATGGTGAGTATTCCTAGTATATCTATCCCCGAGAAAGCTCGCGAGTGCAATGGGTGTGACTTTGCCATCATCCTTAGATGTCAAAAGCAGTGGTAGCCGGGGGAAATGGTAATAAAGTGACTGGCTTAGATTATGTCATCTCCAACACGGACCTTGAAAATGCCCGTAAACATTCGGACTGAGCTGTCCGAATGAACTCTGTCGTCCAACGCAGTACCCCAGCGGTTTGGACTCGTCTAGTTGTGTGAAATTTCGCAAAAGAAAAAAAATCTCACAAACCAAGTGGTTTGCGTGCATTCGGAGCTCCACCATGTATGTGCCCAACACTCGGTATCACCAATAAAAATCTCCCGCGTCTGCACCTTCGCTCCCGGCGCCGCATTTAGCCCAGAGTGAACACGAGAGGTTTGCCGACATTGAAGTAGCGGGCCGGCCAAGAGCACCGTCTGCAGCGCATTCCGGTCTCCATGCTTCTTCAATGCCGGAGAGACGTTCCTGGATGAGACGGGGTGGCTATCTATGACATTCAAACCGGCTGCCCATCCGTCCACTTACTGATATTAAC
>NW_025277674.1:0-1263 GCF_018294505.1 Triticum aestivum
AGCTGTGGGCCTGGCCCGGATGTTGCTCCCCGGTGTCCCTCTGGGCCGACCCGACACAACCGGGTGGAGAGGTCCACTGGTCAAAGCCCGTCCGTGCAAAGTCAAAGGGCTAGATCCCGTGGTCAAACGCTACAGGGTTAGGCGGGACGGGGGCCCTGGGGGGTAGCAATGCCACCGGAGCGTCGTACCGGGCCCTCATACATGCGGGGTGGTGTTGTGGCATGTCCGAAGAGGCGGCACGCGTCTCCGGTGCGTGGCCCCCCTCACGAATGGCGCCGCCGCCGGCACCCGGAGGGGGGAAACGGACGCGTCGAGTCTACACGGAGTGGATGTAGCTGTGGGCCTGGCCCGGATGTTGCTCCAAAGTGTTCCTATGGGCCGGCCTAACACAACCGGGTGGAGAGGTCCACTGGTCAAAGCCCGTCCGTGCAAAGTCAAAGGGCTAGATCCCGTGGTCAAACGCTACAGGGTTAGGCGGGACGGGGGCCCTGGGGGGCTAGCAATGCCACCGGAGCGTCGTACCGGGCCCTCATACATGCGGGGTGGTGTTGTGGCATGTCCGAAGAGGCGGCACGCGTCTCCGGGTTGTGGCCCCCCTCACGGACGGCAATGAAACGGTGGTAGACGTTCTGCGGTAACGATGCAGTGTGAATATTATTAAATACTTGGAGCGCGATAAAATCATGAGTTTTTTACACAACGTGGGCACATGTGCTATAGGACTGATGGTAATTTTTCATAATTTTTTGTGATGGAGAAGTATCTGAACACTTCCCTCTACGCGGATTGCTCTTCGCACGTCTACGACTGTGGCCGGCGACCTTCGGGGGGTAGCATACTGTTAAATCTTGCGTAGGCGGCCTCTCACAAGTCTGGAAGTGTTGAGGCGGTTGCTAACGCCCAGCACGCGTCTCCGGTGCGTGCCCCCCCTCACGGACGGCGCCGCCGCCGGCACCTGGAGGGGGGAAACGGACGCGTCGGGTCTACACGGAGTGGATGTAGCTGTGGGCCTGGCCCGGATGTTGCTCCCCGGTGTCCCTCTGGGCCGACCCGACACAACCGGGTGCAGAGGTCCACTGGTCAAAGCCCGTCCGTGCAAAGTCAAAGGGCTAGATCCCGTGGTCAAACGCTACAGGGTTAGGCGGGACGGGGGCCCTGGGGGGTAGCAATGCCACCGGAGCGTCGTACCGGGCCCTCATACATGCGGGGTGGTGTTGTGGCATGTCCGAAGAGGCGGCACGCGTCTCCGATGCGTGGCCCCCC
>NW_025277675.1:0-1263 GCF_018294505.1 Triticum aestivum
GGTATTAGGATCTTTTATTCCTCGACCTTTACTCTGGGATTCTGAACTCTCTTCTATTCGGGTTAAACGATTTTGCTAAAAACAAAACTAACTTTAGGTTCTCGCAAGTACTTTTTCCCGGAGAGCCCCTCACTTCAGATGATCGCCTGCTACATCAGAAGATTCCGAAGATACTCTCTGATGTTCTCTCGAGACTTTGTGCCCATCACTTTTGCTATTCCTGACCACCGATAAATCCGTATGGATAACTACTTACACTTGCCATTCATACGATCATCCCCCATTGATCTTGTTATTACAAGATACCCCGAAGTTTCTTTACTGTTCCGAAAATACTTTGTGCCTACTGCCTAGCAGTTCTTTGCCACATGAATACCCCTTCAAATAAATCCTCGCACTTGTCGAGTATCCGCTCATCCCCAGTTGTTCATGTGTTTCACAAAAGTCTTCAAAATACTATTCGTTCTTCCGAAAATCCTCTGGAGCCTTTGGCTCTTGAAATTCTTGCTTGCTTGCATTATGGTTAAACCCATAAGTCTCGTAGTCTTATTGACATTCCTTGTCATTATCATTTTGAGTCTGTTGACTCAATATGTTTGCGAATACCCCCAAACATCATTGATCCTTATAAATTACCTTTCCGGTTGAGCTTCCATTCTTCTAACTGGAATTGGTTCTCGACTAATCCAATTGTCGTTGATTGTACCCTAAGGCTATTCAACTTATCCATCCCTAATCAGAGCATTGCTTTTGATCCCTTGATTGGGAAATCATAATTCCTTTGCATTTGACAATTGAGTTAGTCAGTTGTTTCTATAATCTGATCTCCTTGCATTCTTCTTCCTCTAGTTGAGTATCGATACTCGTATCAGATCCTTTGTGGACCACCAAGTCCTTTGTTGGATTGTTATCCGACAGTGTCCTTCACATTTGATCACCTTGTGAGTTCTTCCCCTGATACATAATGCCTTTGTTAAGTTGTATCCTCTGCTTGGCCAACCATGCTCTGCTTTCGGGCTTGTGTTATTTACTCTTGAAACTTGTGGTATATGTTTCTAAGAAGCCCCTATGGGTTGAACATATGCCTTCTCTAAACCGTGTGAACCCGAAAGTTTTCACGAGTCATACTCTTCTGGTGCTTCACCAGATAAAATTTCAACACTGCAACTTCATCGAACGTGAGAAGTGAATGGAAGGTTATACATTGAAGAAGTGGGAGTCGACCTTGAACTTTGTGTTCATGCCCATAGACACGATGTAGAT
>NW_025277676.1:0-1263 GCF_018294505.1 Triticum aestivum
CTGTGAGTGTTGATGACTGGCACATAAACGCACCCCGGGGTTAAGTTCGTCAATCGTGGAAATCACTCCGGGACCACAAAACAGTGAGTAGTAGTCCACGAAACGGGCCAGAATTGGCCTATTTTGCGAGTCTTGACCACCAACACGTAAGCACACCTTGGGGCTCGACAACCATGGAAATCGCTTTGGGACCCCAAAACAATGAGTAATAGTCAATAAAAGAGCCCAGAAACGGACAAACCTAGGACTTTTGATGAACGATACATAAACGCACCCCGGGGTTTGTTAATCAATCAATCGCCGAGGGACCCGAAATCAGTGACTAATAGTCCATGAAACGGCCATAATCGGCCAAAACTGCGAGTGTTGATAACCGACACGTAGAAGCACCCCGGTGTTCGTCAACCGTGGAAATCACTCCGGGACCCCAAAATAGGGAGTAATAGTCCATGAAACGGGCCATAATCGGCCAAAACCGTGACTGTTGATGACCGACACGTAAGAGCACCTTGGGGTTCAACAACCATGGAAATCGCTTTGGGACCCCAAAACGGTGAGTAATAGACCACGAAACGGGTCAGAATCGACAAGAACTGCGAGTGTTGATGACCGACACTTAAACGCACCATGGGGTTCCTTAATCGTGGAAATCACTCCGAGACCTCAAAATAGTGCGTAATAGTCAATGAAATGGAGCAAAATAGACCATAACTGTGAGTGTTGATGACTGGCACATAAACGCACCCCGGGGTTAAGTTCGTCAATCGTGGAAATCACTCCGGGACCACAAAACAGTGAGTAGTAGTCCACGAAACGGGCCAGAATTGGCCTATTTTGCGAGTCTTGACCACCAACATGTAAGCACACCTTGGGGCTCGACAACCATGGAAATCGCTTTGGGACCCCAAAACAATGAGTAATAGTCAATAAAAGAGCCCAGAAACGGACAAACCTAGGACTTTTGATGAACGATACATAAACGCACCCCGGGGTTTGTTAATCAATAAATCGCTGAGGGACCCGAAATCAGTGAGTAATAGTCCATGAAACGGCCATAATCGGCCAAAACTGCGAGTGTTGATAACCGACACGTAGAAGCACCCCGGTGTTCGTCAACCGTGGAAATCACTCCGGGACCCCAAAATAGGGAGTAATAGTCCATGAAACGGGCCATAATCGGCCAAAACCGTGACTGTTGATGACCGACACGTAAGAGCACCTTGGGGTTCAACAACCATGGAAATCGCTTTGGGACCCCAAAAC
>NW_025277677.1:0-1263 GCF_018294505.1 Triticum aestivum
AAGACAATGATTTAGTCAGAATGATAAAATTCCGACATAGGATACATAATGTAAGGAATAATTCGGAATGCAAGATGATCATCCGTATGACATGGTAGATACAGAAACTGCTTCTTTATTCCATCGTCATACACACCATACAGGTTTAGTACAAGACCAAGCAAGTACTAATACGGTGAAAAGAGGATTACATCTCATCGGAGGCATCCCAAGCTCCTATACATTATTTTTCTACATCTCCGGAAAGAGTACAAACTAGGTCATATCCCACGAGACACGCAGGACAACAGACGACACAGCTAGTGCGAACTAGTGATACTACTACTAACTCAGACCGATCCGTAGTAGTCCTCGTAGAAGTCACCTCCATAGCCTGGAAGCTCAACATGTTCATCCGGAAACAGACGATCTCGCGGAGCTTGTGGACCATAGGGGCTAGGATGAGGCCTTGGACCAACAAACGGTGGCCTACGGGGACCGCGAGGTGGGATGATGCCTCCTACATCACGCCAAACCATCACGTCCGGCAGAGCAGATCTCACTGGATAGAGATCGCGCATATCTGAATATCCAGCTTGCACCGCCGGTGCGAACCGAGTCAAAGTGGCCCAGTGGTCGGCACGGGTATTGAAGAGCTCTAACCTTAAGGCCCGATTTTCACGGTCCTTATCCTCGAGCATCTCAGCAGTGGTGCGAGTCCGTGAATCCTCCTGAGTGGAGTCAGCATAAATAGCCTGGAGATACCCTTGTGCTCCCGGAAGTGATCCTGGCATATACCGGAAGTCAGAGTCCCGAAATAACCCAGATCTGACTCGCATAATGGTCATCATAGAGTAGGCGGCATCCTGCACAACCATCTCAATAGTAACCCCGAGTCCATAGGAGCAGTGAAGAGGCTCAGTGGATCCAGGATAAGATGGAAATATCCTGACAGTGCAGAGATACTGGCTTTGATTAAAGTCTCGGAATTGCTCTTCGACCGTGTACTCAGGATACCAGCGGTATCCAGCCTCAGTCATTACCCTGACCAACTTAGCAGTATGGCCGGGTACATCTAGGCATCGAGTCAGGCGAACCACTTGATTGAGGTCGCGAGTGGCCATCTGAAAGCATAATCATAATGCAAAGGCATTAGAATTTCTAGCAAAATTTCGGCAGCATAACAGCTGTAAATGCTCAAAAAGGATATTGAGACATTTGACAAAGGATTTCGTACACACTCAACATCATCATATCAAGTCTTGAAACCATTCCTACAACATA
>NW_025277678.1:0-1263 GCF_018294505.1 Triticum aestivum
AATGCGGGTTGGATCGATCTTTATTGACTTATTTAGTTTTCACATTTTTCTTAGTAACCATTAGATGCAGATCTCATATAATTAATGTCACACAACGACTTGAGCCATATGTGGACCTAGTGTTCCTGTATAAAAGCTAGCCAAAACAAAGCGACATATTCCAGAATCGCATAGCCTCGAGACCATGTATAATTTGATAAATACAGTGAGTCGGGCAAAACGTCTTCACATCAACGTGCTAACATGCCCGCGCAGTTCCTAGCTTCCCAAGGCTTCCTTTTCATCCCACTCTCTAATGGCAACCACCATATACACCACGCATCCAGACGGGTTGCCTGGGACTGGAAGGCACCGGGAATTATTTTGGGGCCATAGCATTCCATTGAACGAGCAAAAGGAGGTGGAAATAGTCGCACCACCACCACTACCCGTGCGGCCGTGCCGAAGGGTGTCAGCCAAGAGGAGACCGGCGTGAGAAGCCAAATAGCCATATCGCCCACCCCTCCTCCAATGTCACACCGGTACGAGTACGGGAGAAGGAGGTGGGCCCTCATCAGATCCACCTAACAACTGCCCGCAAGAGACAGGATGTGACCCAGACGCTCCCGACGAGCAAGACGCAAAAGGCATTATGCAGCCGGCCGACTAGATCCCGGCCACCAGTTGTTGCCGGCCAGTGTAGGGCCAAATATGTCGCCGGTGCTACATTACCCCTACAGTCATAACACCACGGTTGCCGCATTGCCATCCGGGCTCCGCCGGAGCGCACACCGTTTAGGGCTGCCGCTGCGCTCGAGCTGAAGGGCTCTCAGCAACGCGGGGATAAGAGCCTGCCGCAGCCGTTAGGGAGAGAGACTTTGCTTCCAAGCTTCCTTCAGTAACGACGAGGTAGGCGGGAGGAGATGAGGCCGGAGCGGCCCGAGCCGGCAGCTTTTTTCTGGTAGTACGTGTCTCATTCATTGTTTGTTTTGAGGAGCGGTAATGTTTTTTTTTGCGGGTAAGGAGCGGTAATGTTAACGTAAAGGGAATCAAGTTACAGGGTGTAACAGCTCCGTATTGAAAAAATCAAATCTTATTTGGTTCGGTTGCGTAATGGAAATAGGTACCTTGCAGCGAACTGTTCGGCGACGAGGGCGAGTTGGGGAGGCAGCAAACGGGGGTGATGACCAGGGACGACAGCGATGGATACCAGACGATGGGGCCACCACCAAAGAGGAGGAGAAGGCGCACGTCCGGGCGGTTACTAGACGGCCATCGGAGACG
>NW_025277679.1:0-1263 GCF_018294505.1 Triticum aestivum
GGATACTCGATAAGCGCGAGAATTTATTTGAAGGGGGTATTCATGTGGCAAAGAACTGCTAGGCAGTAGGCACAAAGTATTCTCGGAACAATAGAGAAAACTTCGGGGTATCTTGTAATAACAAGATCAATGGGGGAGGATCGTATGAATGGCAAGTGTAAGTAGTTACCCATACGAATTTATCAGTGGTCAGGAATAGCATAAGTGATGGGCACAAAGTCTCGAGAGAACATCAGAGAGTATCTTCGGAATCTTCCGATGTAGCAGGCGATCATCTGAAGTAAGGGGCTCTCCGGGAGAAAGTACTTGCGAGAACCTAAAGTTAGTTTTTTTTAGCAAAATCGTTTAACCCGAATAGAAGAGAGTTCAGAATCCCAGAGTAAAGGTCGAGGAGTAAAAGATCCTAATACCACCCAATGGCGACGTGGGCCCGTAAGGCACACAGCCATGTTAGTAAAAGTTTTGCAATGACTAGACTCGACTTCGGCCAAGGAGTGTGGAAGGGGATTCCTACAGGCAGTCGGCTCTGATACCAACTTGTGACGCCCCCGATTCAATCGTACACTAATCATGCACGCAAATGTGTACGATCAAGATCAGGGACTCACGGGAAGATATCACAACACAACTCTACAAATAAAAATAAGTCATACAAGCATCATAATACAAGCCAGGGGCCTCGAGGGCTCGAATACAAGTGCTCGATCTTAGACGAGTCAGCGGAAGCAACAATATCTAAGTACAGACATAAGTTAAACAAGTTTGCCTTAAGAAGGCTAGCACAAACTGGGGGGTACAGATCGAAAGAGGCGCAGGCCTCCTGCCTGGGATCCTCCTAAACTACTCCTGGACGTCGTCAGCGGGCAGCACGTAGTAGTAGGCACCTCCGGTGTAGTAGGGGTCGTCGTCGACGGTGGCGCCTGGCTCCTGGACTCCAACCTCTGGTTGCGACAACCAGAAAGAAAGGAAAGGGGAAAAAGGGGGAGAAAGCAACCGTGAGTACTCATCCAAAGTACTCGCAAGCAAGGAACTACACTACATATGCATGGGTATATGTGTAAAGGGCCATATCAGTGGACTGAACTGCAGAATGCCAGAATAAGAGGGGGATAGCTAGTCTTATCGAAGACTACGCTTCTGGTCACCTTCGTCTTGCATCAGGCAGAAGAGGGTAGGTCGAAGTCCTCCAAGTAGCATCTCCAAGTAACATCTCATAGCATAATCCTACCCGGCGATCCCCTCCTCATATCCCTGAGGTAGAGC
>NW_025277680.1:0-1263 GCF_018294505.1 Triticum aestivum
ATGATCTTCTTGGCGATGATGCCCCTCAGGATACGGTTCTCCTCCTCGAGCTTATTGACTTGTTGTTTGAGGTCCATAATTTCTTTACGGAGCTTGCCTGTAACGGTTAAAGCTCCCTTTACCCAAGGATGCAACACAGCTTCTGGAGAACAAGTGACGCTCTTTTTCATATTTTCATAAGAAAGAAATCTAAAGTTGGAAGGAATGACCGAATTTGGGATAGCCGAGCTATGTGGTTCCCCCATCATGAATTCTTCTTGGAGACGAGAGGTAACTTCTTGATCTTCCTCCATGGCATCTATCCTTTTCAAGTCGGCCTCCATCTCATTCTCCGTTGATTGTCCAAAGTGAGAAGCATTGCTATTTGTTCCTGGTCCTGGTGTTGGGTGCGACACCCGGCTCTCCCCAACTGACTCTTGGGAAGACATCTTGCTCTTAATCTACAACAGGAACAACTCGAAATTATAGATACGACGGAGACGTATCAGTCATCAACACTCGTGGTTTTTGTCGATTCTAACCCGTTTTGTGGACTATTACTCACCGTTTTGTGGTCCCAAAGTGATTTCAATGGTCGTCGAACCCCAAGGTGTGCTTACATGTTGGTCATCAAGACACGCAATTTGGGCCGATTCTGGCCCGTTTCTTGGACTATTACTAACTGTTTTGGGGTCCAGGAGTGATTTGCATGATTGATGAACCCAGGATGCTTTTACGTATTGGTCATCAACACTCGTGGTTTTTGTCTATTCTGGCCCGTTTCATGGACTATTACTCAACGTTTTGGGGTCCTGAAGCGTTTTCCATGGTTGTCAAACCCCAAGGTGCGCTTACGTGTTGGTCATCAACAATCGCAGTTTGGGCCAATTCTGGCCCCTTTTTTGGACTATTATTCACCGTTTTGGAATCCCGAGGTGATTTCTACGATTGACGAACCCAAGTGTGCGTTTACATGTCGGTCATCAACACCCGTGATTTTTATCGATTCTTACCCATTTCGTCGACTATTACTTACCGTTTTGGGGTCCCGAAGCGATTCTCATAGTTGTTGAACCCCAAGGTGCGGTTACGTGTCGATCATCAACACTCAAAGTATTGGCCGATTCTGGCCCGTTTCATGGACTATTACTCACTTTTTTGGGGTCCCGAGTGATTTCCACGATTAAAGAACCCCAGGGTGTGTTTACATGTCGGTCATAAACCCTCACAGTTTTGGCCGATTCTGACCCGTTTCGTGGATTACTACTCACTATTTTGGGGTCC
>NW_025277681.1:0-1263 GCF_018294505.1 Triticum aestivum
AGTCGACTTTGACGATCCGACTACGAACGTGCGAGGACGTCGCGCCTTAGCAATCGCTAAACCAACTCCGAGAGGTTATTGACCACGCCGGAGCACGATCAACCTGACCACGAGGGTCTGTTTCCTGCGAGCAAACGAAGAACAAGCAAGAAACTAAGATTGCAATCTAGATATTGCGAATATAAGATGAAAGCTTTATTGATCAAGATGGGGTTCTGTGACGCCTTTGTCTGGTCGTTGAACACAAACGAAGTACGCGAAGTTGCAGCTATGGCGAACTTTTAATCTAAACAAAACCCAAAGTCTAAACGATGCCCTAAGGGCTGTATATATGGAGGAAGAGGGGGGAATTTCGTGGCCCTTGGTGGAGGGGTCCGAAATCAACCCTATCTCTTGTTTCCCCACACATACGGACTCTAAAAATAGCCTATACTTATGTATTTCGAAATTACATGGGCCTGGCCCAATAATAAGGTGACGCAGCACCTAAAAGAGCCTCGGGACGAAATTTACGAAGTGTCATCTTGTATATTTCGTCCAAGGCTTCATGCACCCATTATGGTGGCTTCAAAGTCCTGAAATCATCACTTGTAACTCCGTTCTTGCTCCCCTTGCGCACGCCATCATCTCCATGCTTGTTCTTGCTCCAATGTTCATCCTTCTCCAAGCTAGGCCCTTCATTTGTAAGCAAAACAAATGTATCCAATTTAGGAAGCATCATATTCTCATGAACATTAGAATCATTACCAAGAAACGAAAGTACCTGGTAATTTAGTTGGCGTGCACGAGCTCTAGTAATTGGTCCAGTATGTATAGCAGCAGGGGTTGTGGGTGTAACAATTGTATTGATGTCCTCATCATCCTCCCCTTCTTGAAATGAAGTCATCCTCGACGGAAGTTCATCTTGCTCACCCAAATAAGGCTTCAAATCTGCAATGTTAAAAGTGGGACTAACCCCAAAATCTGCAGGCAGCTCAAGTTTATATGCATTATCATTTATTTTCTCTAACACCTTAAAGGGACCATCAGCACATGGCATTAGCTTTGATTTGCGCAAATCAGGAAATCTATCCTTACGCAAATGTAACCAAACAAGATCTCCAGGTGCAAACACAACATGTTTTCTACCCTTATCTCCAGCAAGTTTATATTTAGCATTCATACGCTCAATGTTTTCCTTAGTTAACTCATGCATTTTTAAAATCAATTCAGCACGTTGTTTAGCATCAAAATTAACCTTCTCCGAAGATGGAAGAGGCAACA
>NW_025277682.1:0-641 GCF_018294505.1 Triticum aestivum
CGAAGTGCGTCCAGTTTTTGCCGTGACCCTCTCTACTCTTTCGCACATGCTATGCGGGTGAAATGATGATACCATGCTAAATTTCAACATTTTCAGAGTTCATTTTGTAGTGATTTTCAATTTCAGGTCATTTAGCTCTTTAAACAATTCGGTAAATGACTGAAAAACAACAAATGATGTCAGAACATGTTGGAAATTAATGACGTCGCTTTGAATGCTGCATACTTAACAGAAAAGAAGTCCAGAGTTCAAATAAGTTTTAAAAACATTAAAGTGCCCATGTAAAACATGAGTTCTTGTTCGAAACTCTGATACTCCGAAAGAGATTGTCCAGTTTGTACACGAAGTGCATCGAGTTTTTGCCGTGAGCCTCTCTACTCTTTCGCACATGCTATGCGTGTGAAATGATGATACCATTCCAAGTTTCAACATTTTCACAATTCATTTTGTAGTGATTTTCAATTTCACGGTCATTTAGCTCTCTAAACAATTACGTAAATGACTGAAAAACAACAAATGATGTTAGAACATGTTGGAAATTGATGACGTTGCTTTGAATGCTGCATACTGAACACAAAAGAAGTCCGGAGTTCAAATAAGTTTAAAAAACATTGAAGTGCCCGTGTAACAGATGAGTTCTC
>NW_025277682.1:680-1263 GCF_018294505.1 Triticum aestivum
GTGATTTTCAATTTCACGGTCATTTAGCTCTCTAAACAATTACGTAAATGACTGAAAAACAACAAATGATGTTAGAACATGTTGGAAATTGATGACGTTGCTTTGAATGCTGCATACTGAACACAAAAGAAGTCTGGAGTTCAAATAAGTTTAAAAAACATTGAAGTGCCCGTGTAACAGATGAGTTCTCGTCCGAAACCCTGATACTCCGAAAGAGATTGTCCAGTTTGTACACGAAGTGTGTCCTGTTTTTGCCGTCACCCTCTCTAATCTTTTGCACATGCTATGCGGGTGAAATGATGATACCATGCCAAGTTTCAACATTTTCACAGTTCATTTTGTAGTGATTTTCAATTTCACGGTCATTTAGCACTTTAAACAATTAGGTAAATGACTGAAAACAACAAATGATGTCAGAACATGTTGGAAATTGATGACGTCGCTTTGAATGCTCCATACTGAACACAAAAGAAGTCCGGAGTTAAAATAAGTTTAAAAACAATGAAGCGCCCGTGTAACAGATGAGTTCTCGTCCGAAACCCTGATACTCCGAAAGAGACTGTCCAGTTTGTACACGAAGTGC
>NW_025277683.1:0-1263 GCF_018294505.1 Triticum aestivum
GTCCTTATCCTCGAGCATCTCAGCAGTGGTGCGAGTCCGTGAATCCTCCTGAGTGGAGTCAGCATAGATAGCCTGGAAATATCCTTGTGCTCCCGGAAGTGATCCTGGCATATACCGGAAATCAGAGTCCCGAAATAACCCAGATCTGACTCGCATAATGGTCATCATAGAGTAGGCGGCATCCTGCACAGCCATCTCGATAGTAACCCCGAGTCCATAGGAGCAATGAAGAGGCTCAGTGGATCCAGGATAAGATGGAAATATCCTGACAGTGCAGAGATACTGGCTTTGATTAAAGTCTCGGAATTGCTCTTCGACCGTGTACTCAGGATACCAGCGGTATCCAGCCTCAGTCATTACCCTAACCAACTTGGCAGTATGGCCGGGTACATCTAGGCATCGGGTCAGGCGAACCACTTGATTGAGGTCGCGAGTGGCCATCTGAAAGCACAATTATAATGCAAAGGCATTAGAATTTCTAGCAAAATTTCGGCAGCATAACAGCTGTAAATGCTCAAAAAGGATATTGAGACATTTGTCAAAGGATTTCGTACACACTCAACATCATCATATCAAGTTCTGAATCCATTCTAACAACATAATGTGGTAGTAGAACTGAACTAGGCTGATAAACATCAAACTTATAAGGTACTACTGATTAGTAACACGTGATCCTGATAGAGAGAACAGATCCTAATTCCTTAACCCCCGGTGGAAGAATGGACTGACTCAGATCAGAATGTCATAAGGTATAAGGAGTAAAAAGAGCCTTACGTTCCAACCCACAAGCAATTCCCCTACATATAACTAAAGAATTTCTAGACTCAACATCGACCAGTTTGGCTTGGAGAACCTACAGGCAGTCCGGCTCTGATGCCAACGCTGTCAGGACCCCGACTCGATGTCACATCGATCTAGCTGGTAACACCTCATATCACTTTGCGGCCTCACACACGGTATCCCCACGGGTGTCGTCTTACCTTTTCCCGGGACCGTTTGCGCCTTTTGGCTCACGTATATGATAGTGTCGCTAGCATCCATATGATAAAGAGCCCGGGCTGACATGACTAGTCGTAAACCCAAAGTGGCACAGACTTACAGGGACAGGCATCCATGACCCAGCTTCGAACGTGTCGGTCATCAGCAAGTGGGTCCGGGCTGTAGCACTGGGCTAGCAGGACTCCGGTAAACCGGGCTGTAGCGGGCTAACAGGACTCCGGTACTCACAGCGTGACATTTCCCCGAAGGGACAGACACAGGAAC
>NW_025277684.1:0-1263 GCF_018294505.1 Triticum aestivum
TATTCCTGCAAGCAATCGAAGAACGAGCAAGAATATGATAAAGCAATCTGAATATTGCAAATATATATGAGGTATTGATAATGGTGGGGATCCGGAAGCGGTCTTGGTCTGGTCGTTGGACACAAACGAAGTACACGAAGTTGCAATGGCTAACTTTTAACTAAACAAATCCCCAAGGAAAAGCTACTAGATGGATCTACTTATATAGGAGCAAGGGGTGGCGGCCAAGGAGGTGGGAGGACGTCCCAAGGCAGCCTAAAACTAAATCTAGGTCGTACAAGGCCAATGGGCCCAAGTGGAGGTGATGTAACACCTTTGGACTTGTAGTTTGACTCGGATTCTGCTGCAGCATCAGATTGTTTCGTCCACAACTCAACGCTTCGGACGAATTTGAAGGTGATTCCAATTGGGTTGGAAAGTGCACGAAATCTAGTTTCCAACAAAAAAAGAATCACCCAATTCGGAGTCCGTATGAAAAACTTGTGTGCGTTTTGAGTCAGGTGTGTCTGTGCAGTCTGAATCTGAATCCAGAACGTGAGAGACTTGGACTCTATCTTCTCTTGGGCCAAAAGTGACGTGAGAGAACTTTCTGGACAGCAAATAAACATCTCTTTCTTCCTTATCTTCATATGTGGATTGTACAAATGTCCCATACACCTGCAATTAGACAAAACACAAAAGTGTGTGAAGTATTTTTGTTCTGGATAACATAAATAGATTATTGAATAGTTTGCACTAGAAATCACCTGAAAAATATGCATATATGCAATATTTTTGGTCATATCCAAGGTAGTCATGTCCTCATCATCCTCCCCTTCTTGAAAATAAAGCCGTCCTCGGCGTTGCTTAATCTGAAATGTGGCTAACAAAAGAGACAAGGTGTACATGTTGTATATGTATATGTCATCCATTTTTACTTCCCTTGATTTTTGCATATATGACACACGAATAGATGAGTAACTTGCATAGTTCATAAAATCTAAAGCCAAAAAATTAGCACAAGAAGTAGAAGGCATGAAAATATTGCAACTCAGTTTGCACATATAAGTGAAGCTCTTATTCATTTCAAAAGATTGACAATGTTCATCATTAAACCATCCCAACATTGGTGAATAAACCTTACTTGCATCAAATTTACATGCTACAACATGCTTAAATAAGCAAACATGCAATAAGTCATTCAACACAGAATCATCACCAAGATTAGAGGTCATATCAAAATGATTAAACATTGGTTCTTTTGCATCAATAGTTAATTCAATG
>NW_025277685.1:0-1263 GCF_018294505.1 Triticum aestivum
TACTACAGGTTGCTGAGCACACAAAGTTGGCAATTCTGTGCTTGTTTCCAAAATCTACAGCAGTTGGTGGAACTGGAGGTGGTGGAATTTGTTGATAGACACTCCTTGTTTAGCTGCCAAAGTCTGCAAATGAATAGGGATACACCAACTGGTTAGTTCCAAAGGCTGGCAAGTATGTTGATAAGCTTGAACTTACATAGCATCACCTCAAGAATCTTCTTTGTGTAAGAGCCTGCATATAAGCGAAGGCAGAAATTATTTTTAGGTGTGGCGGGGTTTATGAAGGAGCAAATCATATATCATGCAATTATGCAAGAGCTCACTGAGTAGTAGATGTATATTACTTTGTGTTCTGAAAATACAACCAAAATCCAAAATTGATGTGTTCGCACTCAACATACGTCACTAGATGGACGACCGATCAATAATTTATCATGTATATTAACCAGACAGACATAAAGATGATCTATAAAACATAGATACTATAGATAAATCATGAATCGGTAACTAGTAGGATAAAATCATAGTGAAGATCGATAAAGAATATGTAGTCATAAACCCATAATGAAGCTTTACTTTCTTAAGAGAACATGGCAATGACATTCCTCTTATCGTTGTCCAGCAACTACATCCAAAGTTAGACTGGCTTCAGTGAGACTTGCTTGGCAAAACTGCTCTTTAAATCTGTATAACAAAATTACAAGCAAAATCGAATCAATTGGTCATTCAACAATGGAAGTGCACTAGAACGGATTGAATAGCAGAGCATATTTCACTCGACCACAACAGTTACCATTCATTATAGTACGCACTTGCTTTTCTCTCCAGTCGCAAACTCGCCTCGCAGCAGCAGTGCCACGGTCCCCATGTGTCCAGCATCCGTCAGGCCGTGCCCCGCCGCATCTGCGCATTGCCACGTTTAGAGGAGCAATCCTCCTGATCACGGGGGTTTGGCCGGAGTAATCGCTAGTTTTACTGATGTGCTGACGTGCAGTCAAGTTATAACCTACAAGCCCACTGCATCAGGCCACGACCCATGAGAAATCAGGCCCCACAAGGAGGCATGTCTTAGCTCAAATTTTCATATGCGTGGTGTATAGGAGTTTAGCGGTATATATCCATAGACTTTGTAGCAAATTTTACGTATGGCAGACGCCAAACCACGCCAGATTGCTGGCTTCACCCATTGCATTAAATGATAGTATACATCGGCCATTAGACTATGACACCCATAAGAACATGTTCTTGCAGATAAAGAAGATA
>NW_025277686.1:0-1263 GCF_018294505.1 Triticum aestivum
GCAAATCAGGAAATCTATCCTTACGCAAATGTAACCAAACAAGATCTCCAGGTGCAAACACAACATGTTTTCTACCCTTATCTCCAGCAAGTTTATATTTAGCATTCATATGCTCAATGTTTTCCTTAGTTAACTCATGCATTTTTAAAATCAATTCAGCACGTTGTTTAGCATCAAAATTAACCTTCTCCGAAGATGGAAGAGGCAACAAATCAATAGGTGCACGAGGTAGGAAACCATACACAACTTCAAAAGGGCACATCTTAGTAGTAGAATGCAATGAACGATTATAAGCAAATTCAATATGAGGCAAGCATTCCTCCCGCATTTTCTTATTATTCTTCAAAACAGCCCTAAGCATAGTAGACAACGTTCTATTGACTACTTCAGTTTGTCCATCAGTTTGGGGGTGACAAGTAGTACTAAAAAGCAGTTTAGTCCCCAACTTAGCCCATAAACTTCTCCAAAAGTGGCTAAGAAATTTAGTATCACGATCTGAAACAATAGTATTTGGCACACCATGCAAGCGAATAATTTCACGAAAGAACAAATCAGCAACATTAACAGCATCATCACTTTTATGACATGGTATAAAGTGTGCCATTTTCGAGAATCTATCCACGACAACAAATATGCTATCCCTCCCCTTCTTTGTTCGAGGTAAACCTAAAACAAAGTCCATAGATATATCCTCCCAAGGAACACTAGGTACAGGCAAAGGCATATATAAACCATGAGGATTGAGTCGTGACTTAGCTTTTTGACATGTAGTGCAGCAAGCAATAAAACGCTCAACATCCTCTCTCATCTTTGGCCAAAAGAAATGTGTAGCAAGTACGTCCTCCGTCTTCTTCACGCCAAAGTGTCCCATTAATCCTCCTCCATGCGCCTCCTGCAACAACAAAAGACGAACGGAGCTAGCTGGAATGCATAGCTTGTTAGCACGAAACACAAATCCATCGTTAACAACAAACTTGTTCCACATTCTTCCTTCTTTACAATTCTGCATTACATCTTTAAAATCAGCATCATGCACATATTGATCTTTGATGGTCTCCAAACCAAATATTTTGAAGTCAAGTTGTGAAAGCATAGTATAGCGACGAGACAATGCATCAACAATAACATTTTCTTTTCCCTTCTTGTGTTTAATGACATAAGGGAAAGTCTCAATGAATTCAACCCATTTAGCATGTCTACGATTCAGTTTAGCTTGACTTTTAATATGTTTCAAAGATTCATGATCAGAATGTATAACAAATT
>NW_025277687.1:0-1262 GCF_018294505.1 Triticum aestivum
AAAAAAAAATTCAGAGTGTGCTTTTCCCTTGTTTACGTGCCGCGCCGTGATTTTGTTGGTGTTCTAGGCTCGCGTCTCTAGCACAGTCTAGCCTAGGACCAGCACAGTACCGTCGTTGAGCGTTTATTCAACTTTGCATCTCTGAATTGATTATTGCTGACCCTTTTTTCTACCATACTATAAGCCTTCCCAGCTCCACATACATCTATGTCGTGTGTTTGACTCTCCCTGGTAATCGCTCTATCCAAGCTTTGAGAGTTTTTGACTACAACGGTTGCCGATCACCGCCTGCTGCTGGGTAAGAACTGGTAAGAATTTGAGATTTGCTTGACGGATTTGTGATACACCACCACCACTTTTTAGTAGTCTGTAGGATCATATTCTTGTGTGTTTCTATTGCTGCTAACATGCCAGGATCACAAGCCGACGAGATTGACTGGGAGAATTTATCGAACAAGGAGCTTCATGATAAGTTTCAGCAAATGATGACTGAACAGGTGCAAGATGTGCTGAACAATTTTGAAGAGGCCATGGAGAAGATCACTGGCCTTGAGAAGACGTTCGAAACAAAGCTCGATAATAGATTTAATGAATTGCTCGCGCGTCTTCCACCACCACCACCCGCTGCACCTAACGCACCTCTCCAACAACAACAACAACGACTACCTCCATGTCGCGAAATAGACCTTCGCAGAGCGAGCCGTGTTCCTCTTGCGTTTGGCCAAACTGTTGGTGCTGCTGTTGATACTTCTGTGGCTCCTGCTACTGCTGTTGCTAGTACCCAGGAGGAGGATGAGTATGCGGGCGATTATGAGGATGAGGTTGATCAAAATCAGATCTACGAGCAGCCACCAGCACCACCACCAGCAGGTCGACCTCAGGTATATATTCGTAATGGTAGGCCTGCACCACCACCTCAGGTACGAGATGATGTCCATATTCCTAAACTGAAATTGAATATTCCACCATTTGAGGGTAGATATGTTCCTGATATATATCTTACTTGGGAGTTAGAAACTGAACAACGATTTACATGTTTACAATATCCTGAGGAGAGACGAGTTGCTGCTGCTGTTTGTGCTTTCACTAGTTTTGCATGTGTATGGTGGTCTAAACATTGTAGATTATATCCTATTCCAACTACTTGGGCTGCTTTGAAAACTGCTATGCGTACGCGTTGGGTTCCACCATATTATCAACGTGAATTGCTTCAAAAATTGCAGCGTTTAAGACAAGGAAAAAATTCTGTAGAAGAATATTAT
>NW_025277688.1:0-1262 GCF_018294505.1 Triticum aestivum
AAGACGCGTGCCGCCTCTTCGGACATGCCACAACACCACCCCGCATGTATGAGGGCCCGGTACGACGCTCCGGTGGCATTGCTACCCCCCAGGGCCCCCGTCCCGGCTAACCCTGTAGCGTTTGACCACGGGATCTAGCCCTTTGACTTTGCACGGACGGGCTTTGACCAGTGGACCTCTCCACCCGGTTGTGTTAGGTCGGCCCAGAGGAACACTTTGGAGCAACATCTGGGCCAAACCCACAGCTACATCCACTCCGTGTAGACCCGACGCGTCCGTTTCCCCCCTCCAGGTGCCGGCGGCGGCGGCGTCCGTGAGGGGGGGGGCACACCCCGGAGACGCGTGCTGGGAGTTTGCAACCGCCTCAACACTTCCAGATTTGTGAGAGGCCGCCTACGCAAGATTTGACGGTATGCTAGCCCCCGGAGGCCGCCGGCCATAGTCGTAGACGTGCGAAGAGCAATCCGCGTAGAGGGAAGTGTTCAGATACTTCTCCCTCACAAAAAATTATGAAAAATTACCATCAGTCCTATAGCACATGTGCCCACGTTGTGTAAAAAACTCATGATTTTATCGCGCTCCAAGTATTTAATAATATTCACGCTGCATCGTTACCGCAGAACGTCTACTACCGTTTCATTGCCGTCCGTGAGGGGGGCCACAACCCGGAGAAGCGTGCCGCCTCTTCGGACATGCCACAACACCACCGCGCATGTATGAGGGCCCGGTACGACGCTCCGGTGGCATTGCTACCCCCCAGGGCCCCCGTCCCGGCTAACCCTGTAGCGTTTGACCACGGGATCTAGCCCTTTGACTTTGCACGGACGGGCTTTGACTAGTGGACCTCTCCACCCGGTTGTGTTAGGTCGGCCCAGAGGAACACTTTGGAGCAACATCCGGGCCAAACCCACAGCTACATCCACTCCGTGTAGACCCGACGCGTCCGTTTCCCCCCTCCAGGTGCCGGCGGCGGCGGCGTCCGTGAGGGGGGGGGCACACCCCGGAGACGCGTGCTGGGCGTTTGCAACCGCCTCAACACTTCCAGATTTGTGAGAGGCCGCCTACGCAAGATTTGACGGTATGCTAGCCCCCGGAGGCCGCCGACCACAGTCGTAGACGTGCGAAGAGCAATTCGCGTAGAGGGAAGTGTTCAGATACTTCTCCATCACAAAAAATTATGAAAAATTACCATCAGTCCTATAGCACATGTGCCCACGTTGTGTAAAAAACTCATGATTTTATCGCGCTCCAAGTATTTAATA
>NW_025277689.1:0-1262 GCF_018294505.1 Triticum aestivum
ACACACAAGTTGACACAAGTTGATCCACGTGATCTATTCCTTAGCCGTGTGCGGTGCCCCCTGCCACCATATTCCTCGATAATACTATAGCGGAGTTTAGGCGAAGCCCTGCTGCTGTAGTTCATCAAGATCGTCACCACGCCGTCGTGCTGACGAAACTCTTCCCCGACACTTTGCTGGATCGGAGTCCGGGGATCGTCATCGAGCTGAACGTGTGCTCGAACTCGGAGGTGCCGTAGTTTCGGTGCTTGATCGGTTGGATCGAGAAGACGTACGGCTACTTCCTCTACGTCGTGTCATCGCTTCCGCAGTCGGTCTGCGTTGGGTACGTAGACAATACTCTCCCCTCGTTGCTATGCATCACATGATCTTGCGTGTGCGTAGGAAATTTTTTGAAATTACTACGAAACCCAACAGTGGTATCAGAGCCTAGGTTATTGATGTTGATGTTATATGCACGAGTAGAACACAAGTGAGTTGTGGACGCTACAAGTCATACTGCCTACCAGCATGTCATACTTTGGTTCGGCGGTATTGTTGGACGAGACGACCCAGACCAACCTTACGCGTACGCTTACGCGAGACCGGTTCCCTCGACGTGCTTTGCACATAGATGGCTTGCGGGCGACTGTCTCTCCAACTTTAGTTGAACCAAGTATGGCTACGCCCGGTCCTTGCGAAGGTTAAAACGGAGTCTATTTGACAAACTATCGTTGTGGTTTTGATGCGTAGGTGAGATTGGTTCTTACTTAAGCCCGTAGCAGCCACGTAAAACATGCAACAACAAAGTAGAGGACGTCTAACTTGTTTTTGCAGAGCATGTTGTGATGTGATATGGTCAAGGCATGATGCTGAATTTTATTGTATGAGATGATCATGTTTTGTAACCAAGTTATCGGCAACTGGCAGGAGCCATATGGTTGTCGCTTTATTGTATGCAATGCAATCGCGATGTAATGCTTTACTTTATTACTAAACGGTAGTGATAGTCGTGAAAGCATAAGATTGGCAAGACGACAACGATGCTACGATGGAGATCAAGGTGTCGCGCCGGTGACGATGGTGATCATGACGGTGCTTCGGAGATGGAGATCACAAGCACAAGATGATGATGGCCATATCATATCACTTATATTGATTGCATGTGATGTTTATCTTTTTATGCATCTTATCTTGCTTTGATTGACGGTAGCATTATAAGATGATCTCTCACTAAATTATCAAGAAGTGTTCTCCCTGAGTATGCACCGTTGCCAAAGTTC
>NW_025277690.1:0-1262 GCF_018294505.1 Triticum aestivum
AGTTCAGGAGGGGGAACCATCAACGAGGGTATCGAAGTTCTTTCATAAGTCCGGATTAGCTCTTATGAAGGAACTCCTTCTCCTTGAACAAATCAATCAGTGGCTTGGTGTGCTAGGGATACATATAGATTGAAGGTTGCAAGTCTTCAAACCACAGCATTCTTCGCACGTGTGCATGACTGATTTGGAATGATTCCAAAGAAAGCAACATTGACTTTCTCGAATCCACGGCGGCAACTTGCATCAGATGCACATGAATTAAAGGAAGTCACTACCTTCATCCAAACATATGCTTCATGAGCTAGCATGAACAAATGCTTTCAAAAGTTTCCAACACTAGCTTAATGTTCAGCAAAATTATGGAGAAGACAAGGATGTTGTCAATGGGCACAACAACAATTCATCTGGGTTTCCTTTTAAAAGGAATTCCATAGTTAAGTGAACAAGTGATAGCATTGGTCAGACCCAAAAGATATAATGGTGTATGCTCGAGGGATCAACCACGAGGAAGACAACATTACGAACATCATTGGTTCTGACTTGATTTGACGGTAGCCCACACTCAAATCAAAGGATTGATAAGACAATAGGTCCAGCAACTGATCACAGGAACCAATCGATGAAGATATCATCTTTCTTCAACACACACTACACAAGAATATCCCTTTGGAACGAACTAAGTCAGGCAAGCTTTTATCTTCCAACCCTCCAAGTTATTGTTTAGCTTAACCAACTAGCTCAGGGATATCTAACACCGATTCTTGGAGAGAAGGTGGTTCACAAGAAACCAACTTGATCACGAACTCAACATAGCGGTCAGGTGACAACCCGGTAACACCTCCAAGAAGATATTTGGAAAGTCACGAACCACCGGTATGTTACTAAGCTCGAGAACAATCTTGATTTTGAGGGCAAGACGATATGATCAAATGAGTGAGGACTTGACAAGATCCTAACTCATCAATCGAAGGGTGCACCGAAATAAGGACTAGGTAGCACGATCAGTCTTAGAAGGATGATTCGAAAACCAACATACTAAGAATGAAATTATTATCCTTTAACTACCAAGCAACAGAGTTGCTAGCAGTATTGATTTCACACATCACAATTCATTTGTCGGTATTCCGGTTGCATCAACACGAGGGCCGAGGAATGAACAGTGATGGCAAGAAGTATCACTGTACCAAGAGTTCATGGGATGGTGTGCAATTCCTATAACAATCTCGATATAAAATATGTAATACTCCAAGGTAGAACAGAAC
>NW_025277691.1:0-1262 GCF_018294505.1 Triticum aestivum
TGGAGCGGGGTAGAGGGTGCGGGGGGTGCTCGGCGGCGAGGGGGACCGGATCTGGTGAGGTGGGATAGCGATCGAGATGGAGGGGGATCGAGATCGAGTGTCCATGAAATTTAAAAATATTCATGAGTTCAAAAAGTGCCCATGAAATACAATCGAGAAATGAAGGCTACAATTTAAATACAATCGATCTTAGCTAGCTATCCGTTCACAATCTTCTTGCCCTTATTTTTCGTAAATGGAGTTCTTCTCTTGAACGGACGTCCTTTAGGTAGGGTGGTCCTGCTTCTTCTTGTGGTGTATGCTGATACTTCATCGTCGTCGTCATGTTCCATCTTCGGGTCGCCGTACTTGTCGAAGTCTTGCTCATTGGCGACTCCATCCATTCCGATGATCTTCCTTTTGCCTCTCTTCACGACAACACGACTGGGCTTTGACGGGTCGGTAATGAAGAAGCATTGGTCCACTTGGGAAGCCAGTACCCATGGCTCATTTTTCGCGGTGACGTTCGCGCCTGCGGTCTCGGATTTGGCTTCGGGTATAACCATGGTGGTGAAATACGGTCTTCTTTTACGACGCTCTTGGCCCATCTGACACGGAACATCGGGACCTTCTCTCCAGCGTAGCTCAGCTCCCAGATCTCCTCGATCCTTCCGTAGTATATGTCCTTGTCGTTACCGGTGTAGGATTCCATCGTTACCCCGGAGTTCTGATAACCATCGCTCTTCATGTCCTTGTCCTCGGTGTAGAATGTGTAGCCGTTGATATCGTACACCTCATACGTCATCAGGTTGTGCTCGGCGCTGTGTGACAAGGCAAATATGAGTTGTTCTTCCGTGGAAGAATCCTCATGTAAAGGGTACGACAGAAGCTTCTGCTTGAACCAACGCGTGAAACATGAGTTGTGCTCTTTGATTATATCTCCGTCCGTCCTCTGTTGGCCTCGGTCATTGTACGTCTTCTCAATAAAGGTTTTGTGCTCTACCACCCAAGGATCGACCACGTCTATGTGTTGTAGCGCGACTAGGTTTACTCTTTCAAAGTCGGCGAGTCGACCATCGAAGTCGACATGCATTTCGTGGCGACCCTCACGGTGACCCCATCCAGCGAGCCTGCCGAGGTGCCTGTTGACGGGCAGACCAACGGGGTTCTTGATGCCTAGATAATTCGTGCAGTAGGAGATGCACTCTTCGGTCAGAAAGCCCCTGGCTATGCTTCCCTCTGGACGTGACATGTTGCGAACGTATCCTTTGATGACACCATTC
>NW_025277692.1:0-1262 GCF_018294505.1 Triticum aestivum
TCTTCATCGGTGTCATCGATCACATCGTCGGTACACGTCTATCGAGAGGGGACCAATACCGGCAACACAGAAAGGAACACAATCAATGCAATGCACAATATGATGCATGCTATGACATGGCAATATGAATGTGTTTTGGGCTAATGCACCTAAAACCAGATTAAATGAAGTTGGTTTGAATATAAAATTCAAATTCAAACTCCATATGTGATTATTCAAATGCCATTTATATGATTTGTGCTAAACAGCATCTATAAGTTGTTCTAACATGCATGAAAATGGTACAGATGGATTCCTTGAATTTTTCTGATAATTTTTCATATATAAATTATTTAATTTGGAGTTACGGTTAATTTTCTATGATTTATTGAAGTTTTAGGCATTTTCTGGAATTTCAGAATTAAATTAAATCCAGAAAATGAGTTATGACATCAGCACTGCGTCATGCTTGCGTCAGCAAGTCAACAGGGCTGCCCGGGTCAAATCTGACGTGTGGGGGCCACACGTCAGTGACACAGGAGCTAATCCCGGTCAAACCCAGCGCTGACTGGGGTTTGACCAGGGGTGGGGCCCGCTGTCAGTGGCTGTGGGGGGGGTGTTTAGGCGTCATTAGTGCTAATTAGGCGTGCCACGTCGGCAGTCGCCGTAGTTCGGCCGGCGACGACCAAAACTGCGGCGGGAGTTCGCCGGAGTGGCGCTGCGAGGGGTTTTGGGCCAAGCCAAGGGCACCAGAGGGTAGCCCGTGCCCGTGCGCATCTAGGGGGCCAACGGGAGGTGCGGGGGTGGCCGGAGCTCGCCGGAGTGGGGGCCGCAGCGGCTGCCGGAGCTCGGGTTTGGGCGGAGCGAGGTTACGGGGCGCTAGGGGGCTGGCTGAGGGGCTATGCGGACTCCTGGGGCAGCTAGGAGCACGCTAGGCTCGTCGGACTGGCCGCAGCAGCACGTCAGTGCCATGCCCGGCGTCCATGGCGGACGGCGGCGCTCGGGAATGTGGCCGGGGTGCTACGGCACGGGAACGAACAAAATGGAGGAGGGGAAATGGAGTGGAGCTCACAGGGATCGTGCAGGGAGGGTCAGCGAGCTCGGGGGCGCGCCGGAGTGGCCGAATTCGACGGAGAACGGCGCCGGGGCCGAAGCTTGGGGATGATGACGATGGCGGCTGCTCGGGGCCCTTCCGGTCACGTGGCTCGGTGAGGGGGTTGGCGACGAGGTGCAGGAGCTCGGGAGCACGTCGGAGAGGGAAGGGGGTGGCCGTGGTCATGGCT
>NW_025277693.1:0-1262 GCF_018294505.1 Triticum aestivum
CTCCAGTGGTTGTTCCCCTTATTACAGAAGCACTTAGTCTCGGGTTTGGGTTCAACCTTGGGTTTCTTCACTAGAGCAGCAGCTGAATTGCCGTTTCATGAAGTATCCCTTTGTTCCCTTGCCCTTCTTGAAACTAGTGGTTTCACCAACCATCAACAATTGATGCTCCTTCTTGATTTCTACTTTCGCGGTGTCAAACATCATGAATATTTCAAGGATCATCATATCTATCCCTGATATGTTATAGTTCATCACGAAGCTCTAGCAGCTTGGTGGCAATGACTTTGGAGAAACATCACTATCTCATTTGGAAGATCAACTCCCACTCAATTCAAGTGATTGTTGCACTCAGACAATCTGAGCACAAGCTCAACGATTGAGACTTTCTCCCTTAGTTTGCAGGCTAAGAGAATCGTCGGAGGTCTTATACCTCTTGACGTGAGCACGAGCCTGAAATCCCAATTTCAGCCCTCGAAACATCTCATATGTTCCGCGACGTTTCGAAAACGTCTTTGGTGCCTCTACTTAAACCATTTAACTGAACTATCACGTAGTTATCAAAACGTGTATGTTCGATGTTCGAAACATCCACAAATGACGTTTGGGGTTCAGCACACTAAGCAGTGCATTAAGGACATAAGCGTTCTAGTGTCCGCATAATCGCTACTGTCAACTTTCAACTATATTTTCTCTAGGAACATAACTAAAACAGTAGAACTATAGCGTGAACTACGACATAATTTGCAAAAAGTCTTTTGACTATGTTCAGGATAATTAAGTTCATCTTATGAACTCCCACTTAGATAGACATCCCTCTGGTCATCTAAGTGATCACATGATCCGAGTCAACTAGGCCGTGTCCGATCATCACGTGAGACGGACTAGTCATCATCGGTGAACATCTTCATGTTGATCGTATCTACTATACGACTCATGCTCGACCTTTCGGTCTCCGTGTTCCGAGGCCATGTCTGCACATGCTAGGCTCGTCAAGTTAACCCTAAGTGTTTTCGCTGTGTAAAACTGTCTTACACCCATTGTATGTGAACGTAAGAATCCATCACACCCGATCATCACGTGGTGCTTAGAAGCGACGAACTGTAGCAACGGTGCACAGTTAGGGGAGAACACTTCTTGAAATTGTTGTAAGGGATCATCTTATTTACTACCGTCGTTCTAAGCAAACAAGATGCATAAACATGATAAACATCACATGCAATCAAATAGAGTAGTGACATGATATGGCCAATATCATATAGCTC
>NW_025277694.1:0-1262 GCF_018294505.1 Triticum aestivum
TGGCACTAAATAACAATTATTAAGGTTCAAAACTAATCCCGTAGGTAAATGTAGAGGCAGCGTGCCGACGGCGATCACATCGACTCTGGAACCATTCCCGACGCGCATCGTCACCTCGTCCTTCGCCAGTCTCCGTTTATTCCGCAGCTCCTGCTGTGAGTTACAAATATGAGCAACGGCACCGGTATCAAATACCCAGGAGTTACTACGAGTACTGGTAAGGTACACATCAATTACATGTATATCAAATATACCTTTGGTTTTGCCGGCCTTCTTATCTGCTAAGTATTTGGGGCAGTTCCGCTTCCAGTGACCCTTCCCCTTGCAATAAAAGCACTCAGTCTCAGGCTTAGGTCCATTCTTTGACTTCTTCCCGGTAACTGGCTTACCAGGCGCGGCAACCTCCTTGCCGTCCTTCTTGAAGTTCTTCTTCCCCTTGCCCTTCTTGAACTTAGTGGTCTTATTGACCATCAACACTTGATGTTCTTTCTTGATTTCAGCCTCTGCTGACTTCAGCATCGAGAACACTTCAGGAATGGTCTTTTCCATCCCCTGCATGTTGTAGTTCATCACAAAGCTCTTGTAGCTTGGTGGGAGCGACTGGAGGATTCTGTCAATGACCGCCTCATCTGGGAGGTTAATGTTCAGCTGGGTCATATGGTTGTGCAACCCAGACATCTTCAGGATGTGCTCACTGACAGAACTGTTTTCCTCCATCTTACAACTGTAGAACTTGTCGGAGACATCATATCTCTCGACCCGGGCATGAGCTTGGAAAACTAGTTTCAGCTCTTCGAACATCTCATATGCTCTGTGATGCTCAAAACGCTTTTGGAGCCCCGGTTCTAAGCTGTAAAGCATGCCACACTGAACGAGGGAGTAATCATCAGCGCGAGTTTGCCAAGCATTCATAATGTCTTGGTTCTCTGGGACGGGAGCGTCACCTAGCGGTCCTTCTAGGACATATTGTTTCCTGGCAGCTATGAGGATGATCCTCAGGTTCCGGACCCAGTCCGTATAGTTGCTGCCATCATCTTTCAGCTTGGTTTTCTCTAGGAACGCGTTGAAGTTCATGTTGACATGAGCGTTGGCCATTTGATCTACAAGACATATTTGCAAAGGTTTTAGACTAAGTTCATGATAATTAAGTTCTAATCAAATTATGAACTCCCACTCAGATTAGACATCCCTTTAGTCATCTAAGTGTTACACGATCCGAGTCGACTAGGCCGTGTCCGATCATCACGTGAGACGGACTAGTC
>NW_025277695.1:0-1262 GCF_018294505.1 Triticum aestivum
TTCAAAGGATTCTTTCATAGGGAACTGTTGGAGAACTTTTCTTAAGGAGTTCGTTCAAAAACTTGTATAGAAACTTTCTTAATGAGCACTCAACAAATGCATTTCGAGAACATACACAAAGTCCCAGCTATGGACCTAGTGCATCATCATAACTGAGGTCTCATGCATTTCCCTACAAGTAACTGGATCTCATATGGAGATGTTTAGTGAAGTAGAATGGTAACAATAGAATGGAACTACACAAGAACTAGTCTGTAACTGTCATTCGGAATCAGTTTTGCGCAGTGTTAACTGAAACATGGATATCTGAATCATACGGAGTCCATTTTGGCTCCACAAGTAGGAAAAACGTTTGTATAGACCAGATGCTTCAAAGGATTATTTCATAGGGAACTTTTGGAGAACTTTTCGTAAGGAGTTCGTTCAGAAACTTGTATAGAAACTTTCTTAATGAGCACTCGACAAACGCATTTCGAGAACATACACAAAGTCCCAGCTATGGACCTGGTGCGTCCTCATAACTGAGGTCTCTTGCATTTGCCTACAAGTAATTGGATCTCATATGGAGATGTTTAGTGAAGTAGAATGGAGAACATCGAATGCAACTACACAAGAATTAGTCTTTAACTGTCGTTCGGAATCAGTTTTGCGCAGTGTTAACTGAACACATGGATATCTGACCCATACGGAGTCCGTTTTGGCTCCACAAGTAGTCAAAACGTTTGTGACGACCAGATGCTTCAAAGGATTCTTTCATAGGTAACTTTTGAAGAAATTTTCTTAAGGATTTCGTTCAGAAACTTGTATGGAAACTTTCTTATTGAGCACTCGACAAACGCATTTCGAGAACATACACAAAGTCCCAGCTATGAACCTAGTGCATCATCATAACTGAGGTCTCTTGCATTTCCCTACAAGTAATTGGATCTCATATGGAGATGTTTAGTGAAGTAGAATGGAGAACATCGAATGCAACTACAAAAGAACTAGTGTGTAACTGTCGTTCGGAATCAGTTTTGCGCAGTGTTAACTGAAACATGGATATCTGACCCATACGGAGTCTGTTTTGGCTCCACAAGTAGTCAAAACGTTTCTGACGACCAGGTGCTTCAAAGGATTCTTTCATAGGGAACTTTTGGAGAACTTCTCTGAAGGAGTTCGTTCATAAACTTGTATAGAAACTTTTTTAATGAGCACTCGACAAACGCATTTCGAGAACATACACAAAGTCCCAGCTATGGACCTAGTGCATTATCATAACT
>NW_025277696.1:0-1262 GCF_018294505.1 Triticum aestivum
TTCAGGTGGGATCTTTTAGAAAGAATTAAATGCAACTCTGAAGATTGGGAACTCGACAAAGGTAAGGAGTCAGGTATTAAGCTTAAGTATGATTGTGTTAAATCTTTTATGAACACTGATACTTTCACTACTAGGAAAAGGGCTATAGCTAATATGGATATTAATGGCAGTGGCGCACCATGTGTAGGTACGCCATTAGAGTCCATATCACTAATGGCGCACCACATCCACGGTGCGCCACTACTAACAATTTTTTTATTCTTCCAAAACTAGTAATGGCGCACCAGGTCATAGTGCGCCATTACTAGTTTTAACTAGTAATGGCGCATCACACACTCTGTGCGCCACTACTAACATTTTTTTTAATTTTTTTTCAAAACTAGTAATGGCGCACCAGTGGATAGTGCGCCATTACTAGTTAGTAATGGAGCACTATCCATTGGTGCGCCACTACAAACATTTACAGCAAATGCACCCCCCCGGACCACCTTTTCAGTTTCAAAAAAAATAAAAGAAAATGATAGAAATGTCAAAAAAATAAAAGAAAATAAGATTCCCATGTGATATGTGGTCTAGTTGTTAGCAAAATTTACTAACATAAATTTTCGACTTTTTTGCAAAATCTCTCAAGAATTTGTAAAATGGGCATAACTTTTGCATACGAACTCCGATGAAAAAGTTTTTTATATGAAAAATAATCTACTCGAAAAGTTATATCCGAATTCAACCAGTTACGGGGCTTTCAAGATCTGGAGAGGCAAAAAAATTCAAAAAAAATTCAAACTCAGTAATGGCGCACCTGCCCATGGTGCGCCATTACTATCTTCCCGCCTTCAAAATTCAAACTATGTCAAAAAAATAAAAAAAAAGTTAGTAATGGCGCACCTGCCTAAGGTGCGCCATTACTATTTTCCCGCCTTCAAAATTAAAAATAAATCAAAAAAATAGTAATGGCGCACCTGCCCATGGTGCGCCATTACTATGCCATATATATGGCTGGGCGGGGTCCTCTCCTCCTTACCTCTTCATTTTTCTCCTCCACTCCATCTCCTCCTCTCCTCCACTCCATCTCCCCTCCTATCCTCCACCATACTCCCCTCCTCCTCTCCGGCGACCTCCTCCTCCTCCTCCTCTCTGGTGACCTCCTTCTCCCTCCTCTCCTCTCCTCTCCTCCCCTCCCCTCACAGGTTCTCCTCCCTCCTCTCCGGTGAGCTCCTCCTCCGTCCTCTCCGGTGATCTCCTCCTCCCTCCTCTCCGGTGAG
>NW_025277697.1:0-1262 GCF_018294505.1 Triticum aestivum
GGGGCCCCAAAAAAGTGAGCAATAGTCCACGAAACGGGCCAGAATCGGCCAAAACTGTGAGTGTTGATGACCGACACGTAAACGCATGCCGGGGTTCGTTAATCGTGGAAATCACTCCGGGACCCCAAAACAGTGAGTAATAGTATACAAAAAAGGCAAGAATCGGACAAAAGTGTAAGTGTTGATGACCGAAACGTAAACGCACCCGCGGTTCGCTAATCGTTGAAATCACTTCGATACTCCAAAACAGTGCGTAATACTCCACGAAACGGGCCAGAATCGGCCAAAACTGCGAGTGTTGATGATCGACACATAAATGCACCCCGGTGTTCGTCAATCATGGAAATCACGCCGAGACCCAAAAACAGAGTAATAGTCCAAGAAACGGGCCAGAATTGGACAAAACGGTGAGTGTTGATGACCGACACGTAAATGCACCCCGTGGTTCGTTAATCGTGGAAATCACTCCGGGGGCCCAAAAAAGTGAGTAATAGTCCATGTTACGGGTCAGAATCAGCCAAAACTATGAGTATTGATGACCGACACGTAAGCGGGCCTTGGGGTTCAACAACTATGGAAATCACTTCGGGACCTGAAAACAGTGAGTAATAGTCCACAAAACACGTTAGAATTGGCCAAAATTGTGAGTGTTGCTGACCGACACGTAAACACAACCCGGGGTCATTTCGGGACCCCCATAACTAAGTAATAGTCCAAGAAACGGGCCAGAATCGGCCCAAACTGCGATTGTTGATGACCTACACTTAAGTGCACCTTGGGGTTCAACAACCATGGAAATCGCTTTGGGGCCCCAAAACGGTGAGTAACAGTCCACGAAACGGGTCAGAATCGAAAAAACCGCGAGTGTTGATAACCAACCCGTAAGCGCACCCAAGGGTTCCTTAATCGTGGAAATCACTCCGGGGCCCCAAAAAAGTGAGCAATAGTCCACGAAACGGGCCAGAATCGGCCAAAACTGTGAGTGTTGATGACCGACACGTAAACGCACGCCGGGGTTCGTTAATCGTGGAAATCACTCCGGGACCCCAAAACAGTGAGTAATAGTATACAAAAAAGGCAAGAATCGGACAAAAGTGTAAGTGTTGATGACCGAAACGTAAACGCACCCCGCGGTTTGTTAATCGTTGAAATCACTTCGATACCCCAAAACAGTGCGTAATACTCCACGAAACGGGCCAGAATCGGCCAAAACTGCGAGTGTTGATGAGCGACACATAAATGCACCCCGGTGTTCGTCAAAC
>NW_025277698.1:0-1262 GCF_018294505.1 Triticum aestivum
TCGTAATCAAGAGACTCCAAAAGTCCATCTGCATGGAGCTTCTTCATGCGCTTGACACCAATGTGACCAAGGCGGCAGTGCCACAAGTATGTGGGACTATCGTCATCAACTTTACATCTTTTGGTATTCACACTATGAACATGTGTAACATCACGTTCGAGATTCATCAAAAATAAACCATTGACCAGCGGGGCATGACCATAAAACATATCTCTCAAATAAATAGAACAACCATTATTCTCGGATTTAAATGAGTAGCCATCTCGAATTAAACGAGATCCAGATACAATGTTCATGCTCAAAGCTGGCACTAAATAACAATTATTGAGGTTTAAAACTAATCCCGTAGGGAGATGCAGAGGTAGCGTGCCGACGGCGATCACATCGACCTTGGAACCATTCCCGACGCGCATCGTCACCTCGTCCTTCGCCAGTCTCCGTTTATTCCGTAGTTCCTGTTTTGAGTTACAAATATGAGCAACCGCACCGGTATCAAATACCCAAGAGCTACTACGAGTACTGGTAAGGTACACATCAATTACTAGTATATCACATATACCTTGGGTGTTGCCGGCCTTCTTCTTGTCCGCTAAGTATTTGGGGCAGTTCCGCTTCCAGTGACCACTTCCCTTGCAATAAAAGCACTCAGTCTCGGGCTTGGGTCCATTCTTTGACTTCTTCCCGGTAACTGGCTTACCGGGCGCGGCAACTCCCTTGCCGTCCTTCTTGAAGTTCTTCTTACCCTTGTCCTTCTTGAACTTAGTGGTTTTATTCACCATCAACACTTGATGTTCTTTTCTGATCTCTACCTCAGCTGATTTCAGCATTGAATATACCTCGGGAATGGTCTTTTCCATCCCCTGCATATTGTAGTTCATCACAAAGCTCTTGTAGCTTGGTGGAAGCGACTGGAGGATTCTGTCAATGACCGCGTCATCCGGGAGATTAACTCCCAGCTGAGACAAGCGGTTGTGCAACCCAGACATTCTGAGTATGTGCTCACTAACAGAACTGTTCTCCTCCATTTTACAGCTGAAGAACTTGTCGGAGACATCATATCTCTCGACCCGGGCATGAGCTTGAAAAACCAGTTTCAGCTCCTCGAACATCTCATATGCTCCATGTTTCTCAAAACGCTTTTGGAGACCCGGTTCTAAGCTGTAAAGCATGCCGCACTGAACGAGGGAGTAATCATCAGCACGCTGCTGCCAAGCGTTCATAACGTCTTGGTTCTCAGGGATTGGTGCTTCACCTAGCGGTGC
>NW_025277699.1:0-1262 GCF_018294505.1 Triticum aestivum
GGCGCGGCGTGGCGGGGCGGGGCGGCGACGGCGAGGTGGCGGCAGGGAGACGCGCGGCGACGGGAGTGAAGCAGGAGAGATCAAAAACTGTAAAGTCCTGTATATATAGCAAGAGCATCGGTCCCGGTTGGTGGCTCCAACCGGGACTAATGCCCTCTTTCGTCCCGGTTGGTGCCACCAATCGGGACCAAAGGCCTCTTTTCAGCAGCCCAAAGGGCGAGAAACGGAGACCTTTGGTCCCGGTTGGCGGCTTCAACCGGGAATAAAGGGGGGGCATTGGTACCGGTTGGTGCCACGAACCGGTACTAATGCACCCCTTTAGTTTCGGTTGGTGCCACCAACCGGGTCTAAAGGCCATGTGCTGTCCGCGTCGCGGCACGAAAGTTTAGTCCCACCTCGCTAGCTGAGGGAGCTCGAGAGTGGTTTATAAGCCCCAGTCCCGCTGCCCTCTCGAGCTCCTCTCAAATGCAGGCTTACGGGCCTAAACGCACCATATGTGCATGTGGGCCGATTGGGCCTATTGCGGGCCTGAATCCTGGCCCATTGTTCGGTTTCTAGTCGTATTCAGGCTGTGGTAGCCCTTTAGGTGGCACTTTTTTTATTTTATTTTGATTCTTCCTGTAGTTGTTTTTTTAGTCCCACCTCGGCAAGCGAGAGGCACTCGCAGCTGTTTATAAGCCCTGAGTGCAGAGACGATGACGAAGAGGCCCAATGCTCCTGCACGTTGGTTAGCTTCAAGCCTTGAGGAATACGGTAGACTGCACAGAGCTATGTGCAGTGCAGTTGACACTATTCGGAAATGCTTGAAGCAAATTAACAAGCATTGCGCCTCTTTTTTATTTTTAATGACTTATTACAACTGAGAAATAAAAAGAAAACAAATAAATATAGCTGAAAAGAAAAAAAACTATATAGAAAACTAGTGGTGGGATGGTTCTTGGGGTTGTTAGTGGTGAAGAAGAAGAAGGGCAGATGCAGGATGCAGATGGGAGAGGATGGGAGATGGATGAAAGGTGTGAGAGGAAGAGGAATATGATAGGTGGCTTAAATAGCCATAGTGTGAGTGTTATTTCACCATGGCGGTAATGGGGTAAAATGTGAACAATTATTTCCACCCACTGTGGCATCGGGAGTGTACACGCGTGAAAAACCGTAAATTGTATTCTGGGCTATGCAAACGAGTTAACTAAGATTGTATGTTCAAGAATTAAATATATGCAGTTGCAATAAACCAAAAGTAAGGCACTTACCTACTTGAATCC
>NW_025277700.1:0-1262 GCF_018294505.1 Triticum aestivum
GCTGCATCAACCTGAACTCACCAGAAAATTGCGGCGATCTTCCGCATCTTCCTCAGCTCTGGTAAGTCCTCTGTTCCTCTCGACCTAGATCTGTTCTAGGGTTTCATGTTCTTGCGGTATCATCAACTGTTCATATTCATGTATTAGTTCCTGGATAGATCTGTGAAATCCTGCTCTGATTAGCAGTGGCTTTTAGCATCCGCCTGTAGTTTCCTGCCCAAGACCATAGATCTCACATATTTTTCTGCCCATTGATTCAATACTGTTCTGCTTTAAGCTTTTGAATATGTTCCTGCTTTTTTGAACTTGCTTCAGATCCATCGCTATCGCAGGACCTTGCGAAACCTGTTTCTGTATACTTAGCCATCCGCAACCTCAATTGCTTCAATGTTTAGATCAGGCGGTTTAACTTAGTGTAGAAAAAATTAATAAACCGGTATATACCATTAGTCCCCTTGTTGAACTGCCAGAACTCTTTAACCAGACACTTCCGCTTCATAGAACGCCGGTTTAAATGTAGCTGTCTCCGGTTTAACATTGTACACACCGGTGCACACTTGTCCCAACACATTCTTGAACCAGATTTATTTATTTTGTAGATTTCATCATGGCCAAACAAGTATATGAGTGCAACTGGGCTCCTTCCCGCGTCACAGAAACTCAATTGAACAATCTGGTCCTGACTGGCGCTTTAAGCATCAAAGACACTATCCACTGGAGGGTCCCTGGCAAAGAATGTCCACCCACACCTCAAGAAGGAGAGGTTGTAGTTTTTGCAGATCACTTAGCTCAGGGTTTTAACCCGCCCGGTTCAAAATTCTATCAAGATGTCTTAGCCAATTTTCAACTCCGTCCGCAAGACACTGGCCCCAACTCTGTTACCAATATATGTCACTTCCAAGTGCTCTGTGAGGTATACTTTCAAGAGGAACCCACAACTGAGTTGTTTAGAGACTGCTTCCATCTAAACCGCCGCACAGAATTTACTGATGGCTCCAACACGGTATTGGGTGGTGTGGCGATTCAGAAAAGAAAAGAGGTCACTTACCCTCACGCCAAACTACACAGTCACCTCAAGGAGTGGAATCAAACATGGTTCTATTGCAAAGACACCTCCCCTGCTAATGAAAATCCTTTGCCTGGCTTTCGTCCGGAGCGGCTTAGCAATACACACCCTTTTCCGCAAAGGTTGACTGCCAAGGAAAGAAGTAAATATGCTCCTCAACTCTCCCAGCTCAGAGCCTTCATGGCCAACGGTTTAA
>NW_025277701.1:0-1262 GCF_018294505.1 Triticum aestivum
TAGAAAAATGCCTAGTTTAACATGGTGCACTTTATTTTGCTGTTTAACAACATTAAAATTGTGTTTATGGCAGAACAGTAGCAAATTCAAAATATGCATATGGGGATTTTCCGGAATTGTTGTTTGTTGTTTCCGGCCTCATTTAAACTTGCTTAAATAGTTAGTTTACTTATACTTCACCTTTTGCCATGTTTAACAACATTTAATATTGTTGGGTACATAAACAAGAGCGAACTAAATAACTTGAATGTGGTGTTTCGTCAATATGCAACTTGTTACATATTGAGCTCCACTTAATTTGTAGTATTGTTTGTTGCATTTTGCCATGCCATGCCTCTTTAAATCGGACATGCATCATACTTTTTTGTGCATCATGCCATGTGTATGTGGTGGTTGTTTACTATGCTGTTTGTTTCTTTCCGGGTTGCTTCTCTCGCTAGCTTCGGGTTCGTTCCGGAGTTGTGAGGATTCGTTCGACTACATCCGTTTGTCTTCTTCGTGGACTCGTTCTTCTTCCTAGCGGGATTTCAGGCAAGATGACCATACTCTCGAAATCACTTCTATCTTTGCTTTGCTAGTTGTTCGCTCTATCGCTATGCTTGCGCTACCTACCACTTGCCATATACATGCCTCCCATATTGCCATGTCAAGCCTCTAACCCACCTTTCCTAGCAAACCGTTGTTTGGCTATGTTACCGCTTTTGCTCAGCCCCTCTTATAGCGTTGCTAGTTGCAGGTGAAGATGAAGTTTGTTCCATGATGGAACATGGATATGTTGGGATATCAGAATATTTCTTATCATAATTAATGCATCTATATACTTGGTAAAGGGTGGAAGGCTCGGCCGTATGCCTGGTGTTTTGTTCCACTCTTGCCGCCCTAGTTTCCGTCATACCGGTGTTATGTTCCTTGATTTTGCGTTCCTTACGCGGTTGGGTGATTTATGGGACCCCCTTGGCAGTTCGCTTTGAATAAAACTCCTCCAGCAAGGCCCAACCTTGGTTTTACCATTTGCTACCACCTATCCCTTTTTCCCTTGGGTTCTGCAGACTCAAGGGTCATCTTATTTTACCCCCCCGGGCCAGTGCTCCTCGGAGTGTTGGTCCAAACTAGAGCCACTTGCAGCGCCACCTCGGGGAAACTTGAGGGGTGGTTTTAGTTGTACGTAGTGTTCATCCGGTGTGTCCTGAGAACGAGGTACGTGCGACTCCTATCGGGATTGTCAACACATCGGGCGGCTTTGCTGGTCTTGTTTTACCATT
>NW_025277702.1:0-1262 GCF_018294505.1 Triticum aestivum
TAAAATTCTGGACCATAATAATATATGTTATTGCAAATCAAAGTGGTTTCAAATGCCATGACATTTTAAAGCCTACACGTTGGTTTGACATGATAACATGGACCCGCAAAACACTAAGCATGTAAAAAGGGGAGGCCAGGAAATGTAGTTGCACAAGAAACGTGACAATGTAGAGTTACTTTTTTCCAGAAGCATCGCAAATAATAATTGAATCAGGAGCTCAATGCAAGTGCTACAGAAATCTTTTCTAAAAGAAAGTGCTACAGGAATCTGCAGTGCTTCAAATATACTTATAATGGGGAAAGCTGAAGATTACCGCACGAAAGCATGAAAATGATAGAAGATCACTAATCTACAACTACTAATGCTCTCATATACATGACTTGGCAACATCTAGAAATGGGAGCCTTTGAAATAAGTGACACTACTTTGTATATGAAAGTATGTAGACTAGCATACAAAGACGAGAGCAAGATTCTACAAACAAATAAACAATTCTTCCGATGACAATGTGTACAAGCACTAGATCAACAGCTCGATTGCCGGAGTAGAGCATGATATGTGCATTAGCTCGGTGAGACCAAGGACTCACGTAAGAGGTAGCCGAGGATCCGACGCCGAAACAAGGCGGCGCATCACCGCTGCAGGATACTGGAATGGTAAACACCAGGTCAAGCCAAGTGCCAAAGAGAGTTGTTGGTTGGCCTGCACGCGACGCCAAGACCAACCTACTAATACATCAATAGTATTAGTCACTGCCAATCATCCCAGATAACGAGGAAGATAAAATAAGGAATATATTTGCTCGGAAGTTAACAATAATTGTCAATAAGGCATGTTTGCAATCCGCAACTTTGTTCTAGTACTAATACATACATAAAACACTTACAATCTGTAAAGATTATCTTGCATTACAGTAGCAAAATAGAAAATGATCATCTGCATGGGAAATTCATGGGGTTTAAAATCAGAATCCTTAGTCTAGTCATTCAGTCAAGACAGTGCAATACAAACTAGCAGCTCAACGCCAGCGAAGTGTAATACCTATCTATTGTGTCGATACGAAAGCATAGCAGAAATGATTAAGAAGCGACATGTTTCTCATGTTAGATATTACTTCATTGCCTGTGATAGTCCACTAAACCAAAATGCCTCATGGCAGACAATAAACATACTTAATAATTGCATCACGAGCTCAATGCAGGTGGTTGAAACAAGTCAAGGCAAGCACTACAAGCATCATCAGTGCTTTTAATATACTT
>NW_025277703.1:0-1262 GCF_018294505.1 Triticum aestivum
AAAGAATTGTCTTTCACCGGTTTCTGACCAGTTCAAAGGTGTTCGACATCTTCGTCCATAGAGAACCTCAAAAGGAGCTTTCTTGAGGCTGGATTGGTAGCTATTGTTATAAGCAAACTCGGCAAAAGGAAGACATTTCTCCCAATCCATACCGAATGAGATAACGCAAGCTCTGAGCATGTCTTCGAGAATTTGATTGACCCGCTCCACCTGACCACTCGACTGAGGGTGGAAAGCGGTACTGAAGGAAAGATGGGTTCCCATGGCAGTTTGGAAACTCTCCCAGAAATGAGAAGTGAAAAGACTGCCACGGTCTGAATTGATCTCTAGTGGAACACCATGAAGTGACACTATTCGAGAAATATATAAGTCAGCAAGCTGACTAGCAGTGATACTCTCTCGAACAGGGAGGAAGTGAGCCACTTTGGAAAGACGATCAACGACTACGAAGATAGCGTTATTCCCTCTTTTGGTCCTGGGAAAGCCGGTGATGAAGTCCATACCAACTTTATCCCATTTCCATTCAGGAATAGCTAAAGGCTGAAGGGTGCTAGCAGGTCTTTGATGCTCTGCCTTAACGCGACGACAAACGTCACATTTAGCAATGAACTCAGCGATTTCTCTCTTCATCCTAGTCCACCAGAACCTCTGGCGTAGGTCCTGATACATCTTAGAGCTACCGGGATGAATTGTGAGAGGAGATTCATGCGCCTCCTTAAGAATCAACTGCCGAAGATGTTGCTTCTTGGGAACCACCAAGTGATTCTCAAAGAAAACAACACCGCGATCATCCATAGAGAAACATCCACCAACTCCCTTCTTAATGTTCCTCTTGATCCGGGTAATCCCCGTATCATGTTTCTGGGCTTCGATGATAAGATCCACAAGGGTAGGTTTCGCCACCAAGGTAGAAAGGAATCCGCGAGGCGCAATGTGAAGGTTAAGCTTACAGAATTCCTCATGGAGAAGTGGTTGGCCTTGCTGCAACATGAGATTGTTGCAATAGGATTTACGGCTTAGAGCATCAGCCATGACATTGGCTTTGCCTGGGGTGTAGGTAATCCCTAGATCATAATCTGTGATCAACTCCAACCAACGTCTTTGCCTAAGGTTCAGATCCGGTTGGGTGAAGATATACTTGAGACTCTGGTGATCGGTGTAGATCTCGCAACGTTTACCAAGGAGGTAATGTCGCCAAGTCTTGAGTGCATAGACTACGGCTGCAAGCTCTAGATCATGTGTAGGATAATTCTCCTCATGTG
>NW_025277704.1:0-1262 GCF_018294505.1 Triticum aestivum
GTGGAAATCACTTCGGGACCCCAAAACTGAGTAATAGTCCAGGAAACGGGCCAGAATCGGCCCAATCTGCGAGTCTTGACGACCAGCACGTAAGCACATCTTGGGGTTCGACAAGCATCGAAATCGCTTTGGGACTGTAAAACGGTGAGTAATAGTCCATGAAAGAGCCCTGAATCGGTAAAACCTAGGGTTATTGATCAACGATACATAAACGCACCCCGGGTTTCGTCAATCATGGAAATTGCTCAGGGACCTGAAATCAGTGAGTAATAGTCCATGAAGCGGGCCAAAATCGGCCTAAACTGCAAATGTTGATGACCGACACATAAACACACCGGTGTTCGTCGCTCGTGGAAATCACTACGTGAGCCCAAAACTGAGTTATAGTCCAAGAAACGGGCCAGAATCGGCCGAAACTGTGATTGTTGATGACCGATACGTAAGCACACCTTGGGGTTCGACATCCATGGAAATCGCTTTGGGACCCCAAAAATGTGAGTAATAGTCCATGAAACTGCCCAGAATCGACAAAAACCACGAGTGTTGATGACCGACACTTAAACGCACCATGGGGTTTGTTAATCGTGGAAATCACTCCGGGACCCCAAAACAGTCAGTAATAGTCCACGAAACGGGCCAGAATTGGCCAATACTATGAGAGTTGATGACCAACACGTAAGCGCATCTTGGGGTTCAACAACTATGGAAATCGCTTCGTGACCGCAAAACGGTGAGTAATAGTCCATGAAACGGGCCAGAATCGTCAAAAACCACGAGTGTTGATGTCTGACACGTAAACGCACCCCGGGGTTCGTTAATCATGGAAATCACTCTGGGACCCCAAAAAAGTGAGTAATAGTCCAGAAAACGGGCCAGAATCGGCCAAAACTGTGACTGTTGATGACCGACATGTAAGCGCCCCTTGGGGTTCAATAACTATGGAAATCGCTTTGGGATCCCAAAACGGTGAGTAATAGTTCACGAAACGGGTTAGAATTGGCCAAAACTGTGAGGGTTGACAACGGGCACGTAAACGCACCCCAGGGATCGTCAATCATGGAAATCGCTCCGGGACCCCACAACGGTGAGTAACAGTGCACAAAACGTACCAGAATCGGCCAAAATTGTGAGTGTTGATGACCGACACGTAAATGCACCCAGGTGTTCATCAAATGTGGAAATCACTTCGGGACCCCAAAACTGAGTAATAGTCCAGGAAACGGGCCAGAATCGGCCCAATCTGCGAGTCTTGACGACCAGCA
>NW_025277705.1:0-1262 GCF_018294505.1 Triticum aestivum
GGGCTGTCGGAACAGCCCTGCGCGAACCAATGAGGCTAATCTGCTGGAATTGCCGGGGGTTGGGGAACGACCCGGCAATTCAGGGTCTTCTGGAACTCCATAAGAGGGAGGACCCCGATGTTCTTTTCTTGTCGGAAACAAGGATGGAGCAACGGAGACTTAAATGGTTAATATGGAAGATGAACATGACGTGCATGGTAGCGAAGGGCAGCGAGGGCCGAGGAGGGGGTTTGGCTTTGTTCTGGAAGAAGGAAATGGACTTGCGGGTGGTAGGATTCCTGTCAAAATATCACATTGATGCTGAGATTACAGAAGAGGATCGGTTCAAGTGGAGGTTTACGGGGATATATGGGGAGCCGAAGATGGAAGAGAAAGGAAGAACCTGGAAGCTGATGAGAACCCTGAAAAACCAAAACAATATTCCATGGTTGTGTGGGGGAGATTTTAATGAGCTGTCACATGCCTGGGAGAAAGAGGGGGGGGGGTGCCGAGGAGCCAACGATGTATGGATAACTTTAAGGAGGCGCTGGAATATTGCGAGCTTGGCTATTTGGTGTTTGCTGGTGATACTTTCACGTGGAGGAATAACAGTCATACAGCAGAGCAATACATTAAGGAAAGGCTAGATCGCACAGTCGCTACACAAGGCTGGTGCGCCCAGATTCCCTGCTTATCGGGTCGTCAATGGTGACCCACGCCATTCGGACCACCGACCTGTCATCATCGATACTGCAGGTGCAGCAGAGGTCAGAAGGGAGGCAAACTGTACTCATAATCCACGGTTTGAGGCGAGGTGGTTGGAAGAGGAAGGATGCAAGGAGCTGGTGAAGATGGCGTGGGAGAAGGAGACGGCACCCGAAGGTAAAAAGGTAGCAGGGGCAGTTAAAGGAGTTATGAGGGAGTTGGTTGACTGGAGCAAAAATGTTTTGGGCGACTTGGAGAAACGCATAGATCGGCTAAAAAAGGATCTGGAAAAGGAGAGAAGGAAGGATATTAGTCCAAAACAAGTGAGGCGTGAGCAGATGCTGCGGTTCAAATTAAGCCGCTTGGAGGACCAGCTGGAAACATACTGGAAGCAAAGGGCCCATGTGAATTGGATGCAGGGAGGCGACCGCAACACGAAATTTTTCCACGATGCCGCCTCTGAAAGGAGAAGGAGCAATAGAATTAAGAGATTAAGAAGGGAGGATGGGAGAGTAGTGGATAAGGAGGAGGAGATGAAGGAAGTGGTCACTAACTATTTTATGAACCTGTTTACTTCC
>NW_025277706.1:0-1262 GCF_018294505.1 Triticum aestivum
AAGGGGGAAGGTTCTGGTTACGAAATTCTAGCGAGTGTTCTCGGTCTTGGTTGCTCTTCTTGAAGAGGTCGATCCATTACATTGACATCTTCATTTCTCTGATTCAGGTCATCATGGTGATGTCGTCCTTTGCTTCCTTTGCTTCAGGATCTCCAACGTACTTACGACTAGGTAAGGGGCAGCTTGACTACGACAGAATGCTTGTGAGGGATACAACCTGGGGGTTAACCCATGAATTAGTATAAGATTATCTCTTGAGTCGAACATATCGAATACATCAAGAGTAAGGTACGAAGGTACAATAAGAGGTTCCAAGTGGATAGATAGTTGCTCGAAGTCTGAACCAGAGTGAGTAAGGGTTTCAGAGCAGCGAGAGTAAGTATTTGCGTCTGATACCAGAATAGAGCATTAGGAAGGTGGCCCGTGAATAAAATACGAAGCCAAGCACGAGGAATAACTTCGACAATAGGGTGTATAGGAGAGTCAGGTTTCGATCCAGTGGACCTGTGGGTTATGGGCCCACCATGTGGGTTAGAAGTAGGAAGGGCGGAGACGTCTTGCGTGATCATGCAAGCTAGGCATGTCAGGGGGGGGTAGCCTGTCAATTATGTCGGCGACAACGTCGATACCAAGGGCGAGGGACGAAGAGAACTACTTTCCTGCTCGTTCAACGAGGCGGACCAATAGGCAAAGTTCTCATCCATCGGTGGTTACCGGAATGTCATCAACAATAATAACAGGGTCTTACTGACAGAGTTTGTACATCGGGGTGTTTGCACAAGCAGTGGATTATTACTGCTTATATCATATAGTTCATAGCAAAGGTCTAAACGAACCAATGGAAGGAAAATATGATCATCAGATTAAACAGAACAATGGAAAGGAAAATGTGTTTAAACACATATTTCAGGGGTATATCCTTCCTAATGACAAGCAGAGCATGATATCCATGACAGGATATAAAGTAGAAAACCATTTAGGTAAGGGGGAAGGAATCTCATGATATTACCCATACAACGGTGTTAGGTTAAGTGATAAATAGAATTTAGCATCGTGCTTCAAATGTTCCTGTTGAAAATCGGAGTACCCTTGACATGCTTCGAGATAGCAGTGACATGGTCTTCAGGTGAAGATCAGACTTTGGAAACACGAAGGATCCATCAAGAATAACTTGTAGAATAAGTCTTACAATTTCCTCATGGATGAATGGATAACCTTGCTGAAAAGGAATCTATAATGATAGGTCCTCCAGCCAGGGGGGG
>NW_025277707.1:0-1262 GCF_018294505.1 Triticum aestivum
TTACTTGTTGGACAAGGAACACATGCCTATCTATCCAGACTTTGAGGACAACAAAGTGGTTATGGATGAAAATGAACCATCTTCAGTGCAAGCACAAGCAAAGAAGGAGAAGGCAAAGACTGAGAAGGCTGCCAAGATGCCAACAATTGATGAGGCATCTAAGTACTTCCTGAAGAGCAAACAAGACCAGCTTGGTTACTTGATAGCATACACTTTAAGGATTGAGAAAGGGTTGGCCACCCTGACTCAAAACCAGGAGAGCCTGGAGAGGATCATGGAGCAGAAGTTCTATGATTTGGATGTGAAAGTAACTGAGATCCAGTCTGTTGTTGAGCAACTTCAAGATGATATGCAGGAGAGGAAGGGCAAGAAAACCACTGAGGCATTTTCTAGAGTGCCTAGAGCTCAGAGATCAGCTGCTGTGCCTGTGACAGACACAAGAGCAACATCATCTGCACCTGCTACAGCTTCAGTGCCACCAGCTCCAGCATCTACTCCACCAGCTCCAACTTCATCAACTGATGCCTTCATCCATGGAGTCTTATCTACACCACCACATCAAGACCAAGCCTGAGAGACGACAAGGTACTATGCATTTTCTAGGATCTTTTTGGTAACTTGTTGCCAAAGGGGGAGAAAAATGTATAGATCATAGGCTTCGAGAGAGAGTTTCTTCTGTTCTCTCTTGTCTTTGTGGTTGAACTTTATTTGTCTTTCGCTTGCTTGAGATACTTTATTGTCTATGTGATACAATGATGATCATGTGTTTGATCATATGCTACATTAATGCTTGTTGGATGACATTATCTTTTTATCTCTATATGATCATTCACTTTGCTTGGTGATGAGTGCATGTATTTTCAATATTATCATTTTGAGCGCTCCACCAAGATGTATGGGACATGGGAGAGTAACTCATGAACCTAACTCTATGTGCATTTGCAGTCCAAAGCAAATATTAATCTATGCACAAATTTAGGGGGAGCTCTCACATTTCACATACTTCTCAAAGAAACGATGTTTTTCAATCTTATTATCATTTGTCGAAGCTTTGATCTATATGTTGTCATCAATTACCAAAAAGGGGGAGATTGAAAGTGCAACTATCCCTTGGTGGTTTCGGTAATTCCTAACAACATATATCTCATTGAGCTAATACTATACCAAGACAAATATTTCAGGAAAGCTCAATGAATGGCATGGCATGGATGAGAAAAGTGGACCCCTCAAAAAGCTAAGGATAAAAGCATTGGCTCAAGCTT
>NW_025277708.1:0-1262 GCF_018294505.1 Triticum aestivum
AGATCAATCCCATTTGCACTTATGGCATAGATGACGAGATGATGGTCATTGGCTTTTGCTTCTCTTGTGATGATATTGCCATGCTTCCTTTACATGATTTGTGCAATTCATCTACTAGGTCATGCCATGATCACATTGTTTCGAATATGCATTGTTTTGGATGTTGTCAATATTCTCCATGTGATGTTGCTACTCATGCTCATGAGGAGACCCCCATAGTTTCCTCATACATATTAGGAGATCTTGATGCATTTCATACTTTGCATGATTCCCATGATTGCTTGCACCATATGCATTCCATGAATAACAATGCTCTAGATATTTCTCATGATGCATTACACAATTTGAGTCTCCATTATGCGATACATAACAACAAACCTCTCATGATGGATGACATGTTTCTATATCACGCATCTCATTTATTTGAGCATTGGCTATTTAGTACTAACCGACACAAGCATGTGCGCATCATGATGGATGATGTGTACATATACCATGCACACACAATTTTCTCTTTGTCTTTGTTTTGTGTAGGTACTCATGTATACTCGTCAACTTCTCAATCCCAAGAGTTTACGAAACGAGCTCTTGAGAGCAACGATGACTTGGGATCCCGTGGACTATCCTTACCACCGTTCCCTTCGCGCAAGGACTACGCGCATCTCTTTTACTTGGCTCTCACATGGCTATGGGCTATTTACCACTTGTCACCTTATGCTCATTTTCCCGTGTTCACTTTGCATGTTATACTTGCTTCTATGCATTTGCCATGCAATTGTGACCCTTGCTTGCATCTACCCATGATTCACCATTATGATACTTCTATGTGTATTTGCATGCTTGGTGGAGATCCTTGTTGCTTTTGCCATGTTTATCATGTGCCCCATGCTATTGTTGATTGTTGTGTTGGGAGAGTCATGATGCCCCATTGCTATTCACATATGGTCTCTCGCCAATACATTGATGATATTTTGCTCATATCTTGCTTTCATGTTTGTGCTATGTCATGTCCATTATCCATGCCCACTATTTGCACACATGAGATGCTTGCCATGATTCCTTCTAGTATGTTGCATCTTCGCACTACTAGCTTGCTTGACGTGATTGCTATGATTGCTTGCTTGGTTGCATCACCCATGTTCCACTATCACTTGCTTTCTTGGGTTGATGACATATATGCTCATGCCTCTCACTTGATTTGTCATAATCATTGCCTCTTGTCTCCATTAGTTGCATCTCTCATATCACCTTGCATTGAGTGC
>NW_025277709.1:0-1262 GCF_018294505.1 Triticum aestivum
TTGGGCCAAAAGTGACGTGAGAGAACTTTTTGGACAGCAAATAAACATCTCTTTCTTCCTTATCTTCATATGTGAATTGTACAAATGTCCCATACACCTGCAATTAGACAAAACACAAAAGTGTGTGAAGTATTTTTGTTCTGGATAACATAAATAGATTATTGAATAGTTTGCACTAGAAATCACCTGACAAATATGCATATATGCAATATTTTTGGTCATATCCAAGGTAGTCATGTCCTCATCATCCTCCCCTTCTTGAAAATAAAGCCGTCCTCGGCGTTGCTTAATCTGAAATGTGGCTAACAAAAGAGACAAGGTGTACATGTTGTATATGTATATGTCATCCATTTTTACTTCCCTTGATTTTTGCATATATGACACATGAATAGATGAGTAACTTGCATAGCTCATAAAATCTAAAGCCAAAAAATTAGCACAAGAAGTAGAAGGCATGAAAATATTGCAACTCAGTTTGCACATATAAGTGAAGCTCTTATTCATTTCAAAAGTTTGACAATGTTCATCATTAAACCATCCCAACATTGGTGAATAAACCTTACTTGCATCAAATTTACATGCTACAACATGCTTAAATAAGCAAACATGCAATAAGTCATTCAACACAGAATCATCACCAAGATTAGAGGTCATATCAAAATGATTAAACATTGGTTCTTTTGCATCAATAGTTAATTCAATGGGTGCACTTAAAATTGTTGGTATTTCAGTTGTTTGATCACATGGCAAAGTCAAATTATCAACGTAGTCCTCTAAAATAGGTGGTGTGATCAAAGTAGTGGGTAGCTCATCAGATGGTGCATTCAAATTGACAAGGCAATCATCATTCTCATGTAGAGATGGAAGATCAGTACCTTTGTCGTTACCTCTTATGATCAACTCAGATGATGTAGCCACTCTCGGGGGCGATGTGTCATATGGTGGAGGTGATGTAGTCCTGACAACAACGGATGTGGTTGTCATAGTATGCCTAGTAGTTGAAGGAACAATCATATCAACTCTTGGAATGTGCACCGTGCGCTTGTTCTCCTCGTGGCCAACACGTCGTTTAATTTCCTGTTCAGCTTTGCAAGCAAGATGAAACAAATGGTCCATAGGATAACACTCTTCATGAATTAGTATCTCTTGAATATCACGGTTTAATCCTCCCCAAAATCTATCCATAAAATCATCTTCACTTTCTTCTAAAGAGGAATGCAACAAGGTAGTTTGTAAATCATCATAATATTTTGTTACAGTTT
>NW_025277710.1:0-1262 GCF_018294505.1 Triticum aestivum
CTCTCTCTCGCTCTCGGCCGAACACCACCGTCGCCGCCGTTCGCCGTAGCCACTGACTCCGGCCACCCCTCGCTCCCCTGAGTAGCTCAGAAGCTCCGCCTCGACTCCCTCTTCCTCCCCACCGCTCCACGAGTCCCCGGAAGCCCTGCATCGCCGCCACGTCGCCGTTCCCCTCTTCGGACTCCGACCACCGTCGCCGACGAATTCGCCGTCTCCAGCGCGTCCCCGAGCCCGCTTCGACGCCCACTGCAACCGCGGTGAGCCCCCGAGCCGTTTCCCCCTCTCCTTCCCCTCGTTCCCTCACCGTAGCTGCATCCCCACCTCGGCCGAACCTCCGCCGTCGCCGAGCTCGCCGTCGACGCAGCTCCGGTGACCATTTGGTCACCCCGGCGAGTCCAACGCGTTCACAGAACCCAGTAGAGCATCCCTAGCGCCTCACCTTGCTCGACTTCGAGCTCCAGCACCACTCCCGTGCACGACCGAACCCCGGCGGCCGCAGCCGAGCTCGCCGCCGTCGACTCCGGCCACCCCGACCCCAACGGACTCCGCCAAGAGCCGTGGGTCGTCCTCAGCTTCACTCCGGTGGTCGCCACGTTCCATTTGGTGGCCGAAACGACCAAAACCACTATCGCCGCCGCACTGTTGGTCGCCGCCGGCCAGAACTCCGGCGAGCTGACGTGGCCTAGTTGATTAACCACTAACCCACCACCTACAGACGCTGACAAGTGGGCCCCAGGGGTTAGTCAAAGCTAACCAGCCCGGGGTCAACACGGGATTAGCCCCTGTGACACTGACGTGTGGACCCCACACGTCAGGTTTGACCCGAGCCAGCTCTGTTGACCTGCTGATGTCATTGTGACGTCAGGCTGACGCAGTAATTGAATTTCTGGATTTAAATTAAATCAGGAAATTCCAGAATATTATTTAAACTTCAAAAATTCATAACTTTTATTCTGTAACTCCAAACTGGACAAATAATATATGAAAAATGATCAGAAAAATCCAATCTATCCATCTGTACCATTTTCATGCATGATCAAACAAGTTAAGCTGATGTTTTAATCAGAACAAGAAAAGGCACTTTAAAAGGCCATATTTGAATTTGGAATTTGAATCTTTGATTCAAATTTGCTCAAACACTTCTGGTTTTAGTTGCATTAGCCCAACACACCCATATTGCCATGTTTCATGCATGCATCATATTGTTGCACATTGTTTGGTGATGCCTGTGTATCGTTATCCTTTGCGACAGGATCTGTCCC
>NW_025277711.1:0-1262 GCF_018294505.1 Triticum aestivum
ATGTCAAGAGCAGACTTCAGCCTGGCATTCTCACTTTCAAGCTGACCGACTGAAGCAAGCTTCTCCTCAGCGAGCTTCGTCTTCCCCGAAGCCGCCTTCTGTGCTTCCGCGAGGTCAAGATCTTTCTTCCTCAGAGCCTCCTCCAGTTGGTCTGCAAAACAATAATGAAAAAAGAGTTGAGAATAGGCAGAAAAACAAAGACAGCCATCGAATCCTCACCAGCCATACCTTTTGCCTCATCCTTCGCCTTCTGCAAGTTTTCCTAGGCAAACTTTAAGTCGAGGTTAAGCTGGACTTGTTTTTCCTTCAAATCAGCAAACTGAGCAACAAGCTCGCAAGACTTCTGCAAAGAGTCAATTGACAAAAGACACCAAAGACAAGTTACTTCCGAGTGACTAAAGGAAAGGATGTGGCAATTCCAAGACTACAGCCGAATCAAAACATTCGACAGTAGCCTCGGGGACTACACCCAGTGGGTGCACTCAGCGTGCCCCCACCGGTATTTTTTCAAAAATTCTGCTCGATCACTCGACCCAATATGATTCTAAAGTCATGACTAATAGTCAACGGTCAGCCATAAAAAAAAGGGGAGCATAAAGTTCTTTAGACTATAGTCGACTGCCAGCAGTCGACCATAGCCTCGGGGACTACACCCAGTGGGTGCATTCAGCGTGCCCCCATAGGTTTTCTTGGTTCCACTCGACTTGGCCCAACCAGGCCGAGTAAAGAAGTTTGAAAGTATAAAGACTATAGTCGACTGCCAGCAGTCCACCATAGCCTCGGGGACTACACCCACTGGGTGCACTCAGCGTGCCCCCACAGAAATTCAATCGACGCACACACCCCAGTGGGTGTATAAACAGCAAAAATCTTCAGAAAGAAGCAGTTTTCGGGTGGCATTTCACGACGAAACAGACAAGTCGACTTACCTGAACATTACTCTGAAGAGCTGAGCTAGCATCATAAGCCGCTTGACCGGCCTCTCGAACCATCTTCACTTGTTCCATCATAACCCCTGCTTGGCGTATGGCTTCCTTAGAAGCACTCACTGGGTCTTCCGGGACGCGGTGGATAGCAAAAAGAGATGGTGGAGCAGCAGTCGACGAAGTGGGTTGAGCACTCGTAAGCGGTTCAGCAAAAGTCACTGTAGTCCGAGTAATGTCACCTCCATCCCGAGCCACGACCTCACACGTTGGGGTAGCTTGTGGAGTCTTGTCGGCCAGAGCCTTCTTGTTCCTCCTCGCCCTCAGCGGCACTTCGTC
>NW_025277712.1:0-1262 GCF_018294505.1 Triticum aestivum
CACCGGAGTGAAGCTGAGGACGACCCGCGGCTCTTGGCGGAGTCCGTTGGGGTCGGGGTGGCCGGAGTTGACGGCGGTGAGCTCGGCTGCGGCCGCCGGGGTTCGGTCGTGCACGGGAGTGGTGCTGGAGCTCGAAGTCGAGCAAAGTGAGGCGCTAGGGATGCTCTACTGGGTTCTGTGAACGCGTTGGACTCGCCGGGGTGACCAAATGGTCACCGGAGCTGCGTCGACGGCGAGCTCGGCGACGGCGGAGGTTCGGCCGTGGTGGAGATGAAGCTACGGTGAGGGAACGAGGGGGAGAAGAGGGGGAAACGGTGGCGTAGCTCACCGCGGTTGCAGTGGGCGTCGAAGCGGGCTCGGGGACGCGCTGGAGACGGCGAATTCGTCGGCGACGGTGGTCGGAGCCCGAAGAGGGGAACGGCGACGTGGCGGCGATGCAGGGCTTCAGGGGACTCGTGGAGCGGTGGGGAGGAAGAGGGAGTTGTGGCGGAGCTTCTGAGCTACTCGGGGGAGCGAGGGGTGGCCGGAGACAGTGGCTACGGCGAACGGCGGCGACGATGTGCTTCGGCCGAGAGCGAGAGAGAGCGAGGGAGAAACGGGGGGGAGAGTGAGCGAGAGCAGGGGGATCGGGACGGCTGCGGACGTCGTCCACGCGGCCAGGAGGGCGTCGGCAAGCAGGAGGTGGCCGCGCGGCCGCGCGCGCGCGAGCACGCAGCAGCTTCGGGGCATGGGGAGGAAGACGACGGGGAGCTACAGTGTTGGGCTGGGTCGGCTGCTAGCTGGGCCGGCCAGCTGGCTGGGCCGCACAGGTAAGTCTTTCCCCTTTCTTTTCTGTTTTCTGTTTTATTTAATATATCTGCAACTTTGTTGAATTAATTAAAATACCTAGGCAACTCCAAAATTCACCAAACTACTCCTGGTCCATAGTTGGATTATTTCCAACATGAAACATTTTAGTTTGGAGATATTTGAGCATTTAAATATTTTATATTATTTTAAATGCCCAAATTCAAATATCTATGATTTAATTCAAAGACCCTATGATGGCCTAGAAAAATGTGCACCACTTTTGTCAGAGGTTCTGAACCAAGGCTAAAATGATGGACATTTTAGAAGGGCATTTCAGGTTCATTGAAAAATTATTTTAGTAACCCTAGTTGGTTTCAGAGGGGACTGGGGGTTCTGTCATCCCCATTTCAAGTTTCTGATGAAAAAGTAAACATGATGCAACACTCTAATGCATGACTAGCTAGGGTGTGACA
>NW_025277713.1:0-1262 GCF_018294505.1 Triticum aestivum
ATCACCGACAATGGCACAAATTTTTGCCAAAGGAGCCTTGGCCCGTTTCTGCGCTACACAGGGCATCCGACTGGACTTAGCGTCCGTCGCCCATCCGCAGTCAAACGACCAGGTAGAGCGAGCAAACGGCCTAATCCTATCCAGCATCAAGCCCCGCCTGGTTGAACCACTGGAGCGCTCGGCCGGCTGTTGGCTCAAGGAGCTGCCAGCCGTCCTCTGGAGTCTGCGCACGACTCCAAACAAGTCAACCGGCTTCACGCCTTTCTTCCTCGTCTACGGTGCTGAAGCCGTCATCCCGACGGACATAGAATTCGACTCCCCGCGAGTCACCATGTACACCGAGGAGGAAGCAGAAGAAGCATGTCAAGACGGCGTCGATATGCTGGAAGAGGGCCGGCTGTTGGCACTCAGTCGATCCGGCATCTACCAGCAGAGTCTGCGCCGATACTACAACAGGAAGGTCAAGCCAAGATCTTTCCAAGAGGGCGACCTTGTGCTCCGACTGATCCAGCGGACAGCCGGCCAGCACAAGCTGTCGGCACCTTGGGAAGGCCCCTTTATTGTCAGCAAGGTGTTGGGCAATGACTCCTACTACCTGCTCGATGCTCAGAAGCCCCGAGCTCGCAAGAGAGACGACTCCGGCAAAGAGTCGGAATGACCATGGAACGCAAACCTCCTTCGAAGGTTTTACAGTTGATTCAGTATGTATCACACTACCCCTTTGTATTAAAGTACCAAGACTTCGGGCCCCCCGAGACGAGCTCGGGGACTGCCCCTTTTGATTATCTGTATGATGAGAATTATGCCGTCAAGTATGCTACTTCTTGCTATGCCGCTTGGCGCCGGGTTCGACTAGTCGGCCCGAGGATTCGCCGTCTGGCGCTATGAAATGTTTCCTGAAGTCGAACAAGTAGTGTGCGGCGCCTAAGCTGTCTCCTGCTAGAAGTCGCAGCTCGCAGAGCGACTGTTTGGTAAGCAGGAGTAAGGATGAATGGACGTCCACACGAAAAATGGCTAAGGACCCAAAACATCAACATAGCTTAAGCCGGTTTCCAGCCCCCCTTTCTTACAAGCCGGCTCACGAGTATTCGGCTTACTGCTTTCTATCCAACTTGTTAAATAAACTCCAAAGAAAGGCAAGTACTTGCTTTCCCCAAAGTAGCCAGGCATTTGGCCCAACGGCAGTCCGCAGAGCGGTCTGCCGGCTGGCAAAGCGGCAACTAGGGGAAGGCGGCAAAGGAAAAAGCCAAAGGAGCAATGAG
>NW_025277714.1:0-1262 GCF_018294505.1 Triticum aestivum
GTGAAGGTGGCCCGTCCTGAGCACGGATCGTACTCGGTGCCGGCTGGCTCGCACCCTTCTTAGTCTTTCTTTTGCGTGCCTTCTTCTTCTCCTGTAATGGGACCGAGTTCTGCTCACAGACCGCCTTCTTGAGTGTGTTGGGGCTGATAATATTTCGCACCTCGCCTATCTGAGGCTTGGTGAAGTCGGCAGCTGGAGGCGTCTCCTGAGAGCTGAACGCCAGACGGCGCCTGTTGCAACTTGGCTTCTCCGCGGTACGAGCTAGATCGCACACGTCTTTTGTTGGGTTTGGTTCTTGAGAAGGAGGCCCCATGAAGTCGCCATCGTACCCATGCTCGGCAAAGTACTGATCGACGTTGCCAAATGTATCATCGTCGTCGTCGTCGTCGTTCTGATCCTATGCCATATGCATGTTTGGATCCAGTGGCATAGGGATGTCCGGCACCGTTACGGCGGTCTTGCCATGGGGCCGACTTGGCGCCGGCACGACTGGCGGTGTTGTCTTTGGGGTGGTGTCCCCCGCCCCCAAATGAATCTGGCTCTTCGGCCAAAGCAGGGGCCAGCTCAGGCAGGCGCTGAGGGTCATCACGTCATCATCGTCGGCCCCGACGGGTCGAATCGGAGGTAACAAGTCGTCGCAGCCTGGCAGCACCCGAACCAGTTGAACCCTAAACAAGTTGGGTGGCATCTAGGTACCGTGGAACAAGGGGTTGCCCGGTTGAACGATTTTGCCCTTGGCGACATCGACCAACTCGTTGTTCACGAAGTGGAGGAGAGTGCACGGAACGTCGGCGGCGCCCAATCAAAGGCAAGGAGATGAAGTCCTCGGCCGAGAGAGGCTTAATTAGTTACCGTGATGATGGCGTCGAGCTCGGCTAATGTCGAGGCACCGCCAACGGCGGGCGTGCAGTTGACGGAGCGGCCGCTTGCTGAAGAGGTGCCGGCCGGCGTACACCCGGGTGCATTAAGCTCCCGTGCCGGCGTCGGAGACACCAATGCCGCCTCCGCCGGAGGCACCAATGGCCCCGCCATCGCATTATGCGAGTTGCTGGCCGTGAAGCTAGGAATCGGGGGCGGCCCCTGTTGGCCGCCCGCAATCCACGCACTCAACCCCGAGATCAAGGTAGGCACAAGGGCGGTGATCGTCGCTCCGAGTCGTTGTTCCACTTGCTCTTGGACAATCTCCGGAATCCGCGCCACCTGTGCCTTGAGTTCTTGAACCTCTCGCGCCTGGCTTTCCGAGCTGGTCTTTTTCTCCTTCC
>NW_025277715.1:0-1262 GCF_018294505.1 Triticum aestivum
CCGCCGTTCACCGTAGTTCCCGCGGCCACCGTGCCCAGATCGCCCCGACGACGTGCCCGAACGACTCCCCGCCGTCGACTACGCCGACTGCGCCATCGGGAACGAGCCGAGCGCCACTACATCGACCTCCCCGAGCTCGTCTTCCCCGCACGGTCGCCGTCGATCGTCGCCGACTCCGGCTACCCCGCGCCCTCCCCGAGCTCGCTGCCACTCCCTACGGCTCCGCTGTGAGCTCCTCTACCTCCTCCCCCTCTCCGCTAGCTCGCCCGCGCTCCCTAGCTTCTTCCCCGCGCGCGCCCGAACGCCACGCCGCGGAGCTCGCCGCCGGCGTGTCTCCGGTGACCAAATGGTCACGGGCGTTGGCCCACTAGCCCGACCGCACCATGCCGCACCCGCCTAGCTAGCTAGTTCGGCCGTTCGCGCGCTCTAGCGTAGCTTCCGTCGGGCACCCGTACCTCCTCGCCGCCGGCGAGCCCGTAGCGGTCGACCCCGTCCGTTCCAGCCCCTCCGACCACCGCCGTTGGACGCGCGACGTCGAGCCGCGTCGAACGCGCCCAGCCCCGCCCCCGCAAACCCACAGTGGGTGAAACCCGCGCCCCTCCCGCGCGCGCCGCCGTGCGTTTTGGTCGCCGGCGATACTCCGGCGCCGGCCGCCGACGTGGCACACCTGGGGCCACCCCTGGGTCACTGCCAGTGGCCCCCACGGGCCCAGTTGACTGGGTTGACCCAGTCAACTGCTGACTGGGCAGGCCCAGTCACTGACATGCGGGCCCCGCCGTAGAAATTAAAAAAATAAAGAAAAAGAAAATGTTTTATAAATAAAAATAATTAGTTTAGCTAAACACTCACTGACATGTGGGGCCCATCCCTCTAATTATACTGTTAGATTAGTTTAATTAAGTATTAGACTAACAGAGGCTGACATGTGGGTCCCACTGGACCCACCTGTCTGGTTTGACTGGTCAGCCGACCTGTTGACTTGCTGACGTCAGCATTGCCTCATGCTGACGTCATAATTCATTTTTCTTAATAGAAATAATTCCAGAAATTCAAATAAACTTTGAAAATTCATATCTTTTAAACCGTAACTCGGATGAAAATGTTTTCTATATGAAAGTTGCTCAGAACGACGAGACGAATCCGACTACGCAGTCCGTTCATCCACCGCACCTCCCTAACCTATCGAACTAGCAACTTTCCCCCTCCGATCCGTCTGTCCGAAAACGCGGAACATCGGGCATACCTCCCGGATGTCCCCCCCC
>NW_025277716.1:0-1262 GCF_018294505.1 Triticum aestivum
CTGAATACGGCATAAAATATATTACTGACAACCTGAATACATGCAATAAATATGGTCTATGGCCTGATCACGAAGCATGTTGGTGGCCCAGATACCGAGCTCCATGCAGCTCGAGCGCCATCAGGCATTTTCGGTTATTATATCTCTATCTATCTATTGACTATTCCAGTAGATTGCGTCATGCATCCATCAAAACTGTAGCTTGATAGGAACATACAGAGTTGGCCGGCACGACCAGGGCCGGCCCTGTGTTTCGGGAGGCCCTAGGCGAACTGAACGACGTGGGCCCCTATTAAAAGTAACTTTCAATCACACATCTTTAGTTTAAAATATGAGTATAATAATTCAAATGACTCCATCGAGATCAATAATAACCAAATTCGAACCGACTCCATAAAAAACAATGGTACTAAAAAGATCGCAAAATGAAACTAACATGACATGATTACCTCAAATAAGAACGAAATTAGACTGACTCCATCAACAACAATAATACTTCAGTGCTTCAAAAAAGTTTCTTCGGGCATTTCTTGATAAGTCATTAAGGGCACAATCTAGAATTTTTAGATCACTTTCTTTCTTTTTCCTTCTTTTTTCAGCACCCGACAATTGCTTCTTCTTAGGTAACATGGCAGGCTAATGTCCTAAAATCATGAAGAAAAGATCAAAAGAGCATACAAAAAATTAGGAATTTATAGATCGGATGATTGGAACCCTAGACATGTTACATAGAATGACAAAAAATTGATAGATTGGATTACAATATGTACATACTAAATAAAGAATAAATAAACTACTGAGATTGTCAAACTGAGGTTTGGGGATGGACAGGAACATGGATGCGTACTTCTTGACTTCCAGTCAGATGCGCATTTGTATAGTTATTACCGTATTGCCGCGGTGCCGTTGTGCCGAATGCCGGATGGCTGATTGGCCGGGCTGCCGCCTGCCTGCCAGACTGCTGTGTGGCGGCGACGGCGAGGGCAACGCGGCAAGGGCCAAGGAGCAAGGCGCCGAGCGAGCGAGAAGGCCGACGGGCGGGCGAGGGTGACAACCTACGAAGGAAACGTCGAAACGAGCGTGAGTCACGGCGCCGCTTTGCCTACGCGTATCCATCAGCAATCGCTAGCTAGCTATATCTGGGCCGCCTAGCCCATCCTATTTCTTTTCTTTAATTTTTTTGTAATTTTTTTACTTGCTTCTTGCTGGGCTATAGTATATGTATATACTCCATCATGTGCCCCCCCCCCCTCGCCTGGGCC
>NW_025277717.1:0-1262 GCF_018294505.1 Triticum aestivum
AGCAGCAACAGCAGGTTAATGACAACAGTAGTTTGACAACAACAGCAGGTCAATAACAATAGCATGGCACGATCAACACTAAGCAGTCTGCTTGAAATCAACACAACAAGTGACTATAACTATAGCTGTAGGCAATCAGAACTGTTTCTATTGAACTTCAATCATAGCTGCGACAAACTGAACTACAATATTTATTTACAAGCGTAAATAATCTAGAACCAGTAGGAGGTTCCTCACAAGCAACAGGACGTAAATAATCTAGCACTCGATTTTAGACCATCAGAGACCGGAAAGGCCGCAGCAGTTTAAATGTTTAACATCCTCTGCCCAGCACGACATCATCATCGTCACAGAAATTCCCTAAACAATCAGCTATCCATGCAGGAACATTAATTATCCTTAGAGCTAGAGGTGCATCTTGAAGGATGCATGTCAACAGCTAGCAAAGTGTAGCATATTGAAGCATGCTTGTCGTGTACCTTCCATTAGAGCAGCAGCCCGTAAGAAGCCCTTCATCGTCTGTCAACAATAGTGGATTCCCTGTAGTAGGCAACAACAAAGACAATGAGAGATTCCGGGCCTGCAGAGAAACAGAGTTCAGACCATAGCAAATAAGCATACAACTACAACAAAGCAGGGCATAATTCAGTTATAATCTGCATGACAGTAACAGTAATACCAATTGTACTAGTAAGTATGCAGTTCTCTAAAATGAGTAGGTAACAAAGCCTCAAAGTATGCAGTGGACAAACTGGCAACCTATTAGTCAAGTATTTGATATACATGTCGCAGCAAATACATTATGCAAACAATAAAGACAAATTTGCAAGTGGGTTTTAGTAGCTGAAGCTTAGAAGTCAACCACTTAGTCCACTAACTAAACTAAGGACCAATTCAATTAGCAGCAGATATATAGCTACCAAACCATATTTTGCAAAGATGTCTCTCCCAAAAAACCATATCCCCTACTCTCGAGCATCCAACAAACAAAGAATAATTCTACAGAGGCAGTCATGCAGATAGATATTCCTTCACCTAAGGTTCAGGTAAGTGCAAGAAGCATGAAAGAAACATTTTCAGAGCATCATTACCCAGTCATACTCTCCGCGGATCCTTTCCACTCCATACTCCATGCCTCATACACTCCACACTCCAGCAACAGCACCTACAGATTAATAGAAGAAGCATCCGAATGTGTCAGCAACAGCACCTGCACATTACTAGATGTCTGAATCGGGAAGAACATGTTTGAATGGAGAAGA
>NW_025277718.1:0-1262 GCF_018294505.1 Triticum aestivum
TGAGCTGCGGGTCCCTTCAAGAAGAAGGAAGCAAAGGTGACATAGCTGGCAGGGGCTACATCAGCAGACTCCATCTCATAGGTGATGTCACGGAGCCAGTCATCAGCATCCAGAGGCTGAGTTGAGCTGCGGTAGATGGTTGGGTTGAGGCGTATGAAATCTTGAAGAGTCACTTGGGCTGGCTGCTGGTTCATATTGGGGCGAGGAAACTGAGCCATCATATTTTCCATGAACTGGCGGTTCAGTTCAAACTGTTGGATCATACCAGCCATGTACTCAGGTGGTGGTGGGGCCTCGCCACCACGACCACGACCACCTGGTCTAACCATCCTGCTAATATATAACAGGGGTAGTTCAGCATTGAGAAAATTTGCAATGACAAGAATCATTCATGATGAAACATGCATAACGAAAGGAGCACGATAGCTACTACATAGTAGTCGGCATAGCTTACAAAAGGGGTCATGCATAGAGTCTAGTACACAGAGTTCAGTACATAGACTAAAACATCATAGGCGGCACACAGGCTCGCGGCGAATGCCTCTAACACTACAAGCAAGCCTACATCAGTCCCAAGAGGTACTGTGGAGGTAATCGTAGCCCGACAGCTGGTAGTGAGGCAACGGATAGCCCTCCACGTCAGCAGACTAGGGGCCGCGGATACTCAGGTGTAGAGCCCGACGCTCAGGTGGCAGAAGAGGGCCAAGTGCGGGAGAGTAGCCTCCCACCTCTGGCCAACCGACACCGTGGGGCATCACGGTCCTGGCTGGGTAGATCACAGAACGCGGTACCTATCCAGATCGGACAAAGGGGTGCAGCAGCGTCAGAGCACGGTAAAGGTGCTGACGGGTGGTGTACATCTCGTGGCGAAGAGCTCGGTTAGCTCGATCCAGCCCATCAGCATGCAGAACCAAGTGCTGGTGGTAGAAGGGCTCTCGGGTGACAGTAGAGTAGGCAGCAGTATAGTATCCCTCCGCACCAACATCAGATGCGATAGCAATGTGCCTGAAAGGGGAGGTGTCCAACTCCTGATACTCTCCACGAAGACGTGTCAGAGCAGCATAGGCAGCATCGTGGACAGCCATATCGATGGTCACACCAACACCATGTGCGGTGTGCAGCACAGTAGTGGAGTCGTACTCCCGAGAGTAGAGGTGGACGATGGCACGGTACTGCTCCTGGTTAAAGTCCTGGTACTCCTCGTAGACGGTGTACTCAGGGTGCCAGCGATAACCCAGATAGGTCATCATCTCAGCTAGCAC
>NW_025277719.1:0-1262 GCF_018294505.1 Triticum aestivum
GTAAAGGGTTACGTCGATACAAGTTTTGGCACTGATCCAGATGACTCTAAGTCTTAATCTGGATACATATTGAAAGTGGGAGCAATTAGCTAGAGTAGCTCCGTGCAGAGCATTGTAGACATAGAATATTTGCAAAATACATATGGCTCTGAATGTGACAGACCCGTTGACTAAACTTCTCTCACAAGCAAAACAAGGTCATACCTTAGTACTCTTTGGGTGTTAATCACATAGCGATGTGAACTAGATTATTGACTCTAGTCAACCCTTTGGGTGTTGATCACATGGTGATGTGAACTATGGGTGTTAATCACATGGTGATGTGAACTAGATTATTGACTCTAGTGCAAGTGGGAGACTGAAGGAAATATGCCCTAGAGGCAATAATAAAGTTATTATTTATTTCCTTATTTCATGATAAATGTTTATTATTCATGCTAGAATTGTATTAACTCGAAACATGATATATATATGAATACATAGACACACTTAATGTCACTAGTATGCCTCTCTTGACTAGCTCATAAATCAAAGATGGTTATGTTTCCTAACCATAGACATGTGTTGTCATTTGATTAACGGGATCACATCATTAGAAGAATGATGTGATTGACTTGACCCATTCCGTTAGCCTAGCACTTGATCGTTTAGTATGTTGCTATTGCTTTCTTCATGACTTATACAAAGTTCCTACAACTATGAGATTATGCAACTCCCGTTTATCGGAGGAACACTTTGGGTGCTACCAAACGTCACAACGTAAATGGGTGATTATAAAGGAGTGCTACAGGTGTCTCCAAAGGTACATGTTGGGTTGGCGTATTTCGAGATTAGGTTTTGTCACTCCGATTGTCGGAGAGGTATCTCTGGGCCCTCTCGGTAATGCACATCACTATAAGCCTTGCAAGCAATGTAGCTAATGAGTTAGTTACGGAATGATGCATTACGTAACGAGTAAAGAGACTTGCCGGTAACGAGATTGAACTAGGTATTGGATACCGACGATCGAATCTCGGGCAAGTAACATACCGATGACAAAGGGAACAACGTATGTTATTATGCGGTTTGACCGATAAAGATCTTCGTAGAATATGTGGGAGCCAATATGAGCATCTAGGTTCCGCTATTGGTTATTGACCGGAGACGTGTCTCGGTCATGTCTACATTGTTCTCGAACCCGTAGGGTCCGCACGCTTAAGGTTTCGATGACAGTTATATTATAAGTTTATGAGTTTTGATGTACCGAAGGAGTTCGGAGTCCC
>NW_025277720.1:0-1262 GCF_018294505.1 Triticum aestivum
TGCTCTGAACATTGCTACCTGATGCTGTTTTCTGCCATGTCCAGTTTTCCACCAAGTCTGTGAACCTGTAATCTTTTACACTTTTGCCATGCTTGTTTGAGCTTGATATGTTATGAACTAGCAGTAGCTCAGTGTTCATCTTTTGTCAAGCATCTCCTGTAGATTACTGCCATGTGCTTTGTTGCTATGTTGGGGTGCTGTAGCATTGTTACTTGTTGTATTTTAAGTGCTATCTTGCTGTTAATCGCAGATTAGTGTCATTCTTGTTTTGCTCGCCATTTGCAAACCGTGCATCCGATTCCGGTGATCTTTATATCGATTTCGACCGAAATCATCTCATCTTTCCAGTGGCATGCTTGGTTTGCCAAGTTACTGCCATGTTCATCATTTTCCTTCCGGAGCACGCATACGCATCGCATACCATATCTTGCATATCATACATGTCTTGCATCATGTTGCTTGTGCATTTCTCGTTGTTGATTGTGGTTCCGTTTGTTTGTGTTCTTGTCTTGGGTAGATCCGGGAGACGAGTTCGTGAACGAGGAACCTGTCGAGTACGCTTACGAGGATCAAGCTTTCGACAACTCTGAGAATCTTGCAGGCAAGATGACCACCCCTCGAAATCACTTCTATCTTTGCTATGCTAGTTGTTCGCTCTATTGCCATGCTCGCTACCTATCACTTGCTATATCATGTCTCCTATTTCAGCCATGTCAGCCCCTAACCATCTTTTCCTAGCAAACCGTTGTTTGGCTATGTTACCGCTTTTGCTCAGCCCCTCTTATAGCGTTGCTAATTGCAGGTGAAGTTGAAGTTTGTTCTATGTCGGAACATGGATATGTTGGGATATCACAATATCTATTATTTAATTAATGCATCTATATATTTGGTAAAGGGTGGAAGGCTCGGCCTTATGCCTGGTGTTTTGTTCCACTCTTGCCGCCCTAGTTACTGTTATACCGGGATTATGTTCCTTGAGTTTGCGTTCCTTACACGGTCGGGTGATTTATGGGACCCCCTTGACAGTTCGCCTTGAATAAAACTCCTCCAGCAAGGCCCAACCTTGGTTTTACCATTTGCGACCTATACCTTTTTCCCCCGGGTTTTCTAGAGCCCGAGGGTCATCTTTATTTTAAACCCCCGGGCCAGTGCTCCTCTGAGTATTGGTCCAAACTGTCAGTCGCCGGTGGCCACCAGGGGCAACTCTGGTCTGGCCTATCGGAAGCTTGGACAATCCGGTGTGCCCTGAGAACGAGATATGT
>NW_025277721.1:0-587 GCF_018294505.1 Triticum aestivum
CTGTTTTGTACACGAAGTGCATCCAGTTTTTGCCGTAACCCTGTCAACTCTCTTGCACATGCTATGTGGATGAAATGATGATACCATGCCAACTTTCAACCTTTTCAGAGTTCATTTGAAATGCTTTTCTATTTTAGGGTCTTATAGCTCAAAATAATTAGTAAACGCATGAAAAATAACAAATGAAGTCATAAAGGAATGAAAAATGATGATGTGGCATTGGATGGTGCATTTTGAACACACAAAAAGTTAGGAGTTCAAATAAGTTTTAAAATATGAAATCCCTTTGTAACAGACGAGTTTCCGTATGAAATCTTGATACTTTGCAAGAGATTGTCCGTTTTGTACACGAAGTGCATCGAGTTTTTGCCGTAACCCTCTCAACTTTCTTGCACATGTTATGTGGATGAAATGATGATACCATGCCAACTTTCAACCTTTTCGGAGTTCATTTGAAATGCTTTTCAATTTTAGGGTCTTATAGCTCAAAATAATTAGTAAATGCATGAAAAATAACAAATGAAGTCAGAAAGGATTGAAAAATGATGATGTGGCTTTGGATGGTGCATTTTGAACACACAAAAAGT
>NW_025277721.1:643-1262 GCF_018294505.1 Triticum aestivum
AAAGTCAGGAGTTCAAATAAGTTTTAAAAAATGAAATCCCTTTGTAACAGACGAGTTTCCGGATGAAATCCTGATACTTTGAAAGAGATTGTCCGTTTTGTACACGAAGTGCATCCAGTTTTTGCCGTAACCCTCTCAACTTTCTTGCACATGCCATGTGGATGAAATGATGATATCATGCCAACTTTCAACCTTTTCAGAGTTCATTTGAAATGCTTTTCAATTTTAGGGTCTTATAGCTCAAAATAATTAGTAAATGCATGAAATATAACAAATGAAGTCAGAAAGGATTGAAAAATGATGATGTGGATTTGAATGGTGCATTTTGAACACACACAAAGTCAGGAGTTCAAATAAGTTTTAAAAAATGAAATCCCTTTGTAACAGACGAGTTTCCGGATGAAATCCTGATACTTTGAAAGAGATTGTCCGTTTTGTAGATGAAGTGCATCCAGCTTTTGCCGTAACCCTCTCAACTTTCTTGCACATGCTATGTGGATGAAATGATGATATCATGCCAACTTTCAACCTTTTCAGAGTTCATTTGAAATGCTTTTCAATTTTAGGGTCTTATAGCTCAAAATAATTAGTAAATGCATGAAAAATAACAAATGAAGTC
>NW_025277722.1:0-1262 GCF_018294505.1 Triticum aestivum
TTTGCTGGCTTTTGGTCCTTCATTTCCTGGAAGAATGTCTTTTTTAGGTTGTTTCTAGTTGGGCCGTAGACGGAGGTTAGCTTGAAAGAAACATTGGAGCTGATGATAGTGACAGTGGCCGAGAGGGTGTAGTCGCCATACTGGACACTTTCAACGCGGACATGATCTTCATTCCAGAGAAGTAGGATTCCACCCCGCGTTCCAACAGCAGGACGCTGAGCAAAACCTTTCAGTCTATATCCGCCAAGAAAAGCAGCAGTGTAGGCATCCACATCTTCAAGCTTTGATTCCTGGAGGCAAGCCAAGTGACATGTTGAAGCTGCAATGGTGGCATTCACAGTGGTATGTATGATTAACATTATTACAAAAGAAAAAAATTCTTTATATTTGTATTTAATGAAAAGACAAGCATACAATGTCAAAGTGACAGGACCACGAGGTGGGTGGGCGGGCCAGCCCACTACGGATTCCCAGAAGTTGATGCATTCCGCTGTCTCGCTCGAAGCGAGACATAGTCGCGTCCTCTTTTCTTTGTAGTGTCCTTGGCAAAGCTTCTAGTCAGCGCTTATACCAAGCAGTGGCTAACGACCTGTCACTCACACCCCGTCACTATGGGCCAACCGGGCAACGGTGGCCATTCTGGCTCGCACGCTCGCTCGCTTTGTTAAACGGTTGATTGGTTGACCAGTTGACTGTTTGACTTTTGAAAAATGAGTCTAAGAAACTTTGAACTTTCAAAAAAACATTATAGGTTAGAAAGTTTATGTATTTCAAAAACCTCAAGAATTTTAAAAAATCATGATTTTTCAAAAAGTTTGTGTGTCACGTGGACTTGAAGAAAGTTCATGATTTTGAGGGAGGGGGGTCACATATTTGAGTGTAAAAAATTCAGGAATTTTAGGAGAAAGCTTCTTAATCTTTTTGCGAATTTGCAAAAAAGTTCATGGTTTTGAAAGAGTTGACGAATGAGATTTTTTTGTGTATTTAAAAAAATAAAAACCTTGAATAAAAACCGATACAGAAAAGCTGAAAACGGAAGGGGGGAGCTATGGCATGAGGCATACAACTTTGTGTACCACCCGACGACAAGTAAGTACAAGGTGGTTCACGTCCCGTACAGATGGGATCGCATCTTTGAGTTCAAAACCGTGCAGGTGCTCATGCTGGGGAAAAGACGTGGCAGGATGTGCCGATCCCTGCCAACATGAGGTGCAAGCTTGTTACAGTATCCAATGTGACCTGTGGGTTTTGGACAAGGGGAG
>NW_025277723.1:0-1262 GCF_018294505.1 Triticum aestivum
CGAGCTTTATAGATGGTCACATTACCATCCGCGTCTGTCTTCTTCTTAAAGATCCATTTATTTTCTATGGCTCGCCGTTCTACGGGCAAGTCAGTCAAAGTCCATACTTCGTTTTCATACATGGATCCTATCTCGGATTTCATGGCTTCTAGCCATTTGTCGGAATCTGGTCCCGCCATCGCTTCTTCATAGTTCGAAGGTTCACCGTTGTCTAACAACATGATTTCCAAGACAGGGTTGCCGTACCACTCTGGTGCGGAACGTGTCCTTGTGGACCTTCGAATTTCAGTAGGGGCTTGATCAGAAGTATCTTGATCATTTTCATTAACTTCCTCTCTAGTCGGTGCAGGCACCTCAGGAACATTTTCTTGAGTTGCGCCATTTTCCGGTTCAAGAGGTAATACTTCATCAAGCTCTACTTTCCTCCCACTTACTTCTTTCGAGAGAAACTCTTTCTCCAGAAAGGACCCATTCTTGGCAACAAAGATCTTGCCTTCGGATCTGAGGTAGAAGGTGTACCCAATAGTTTCTTTTGGGTATCCTATGAAGACGCATTTTTCCGATTTGAGTTCGAGCTTTTCAGGTTGAAGTTTCTTGACATAAGCATCGCATCCCCAAACTTTTAGAAACGACAGCTTAGGTTTCTTCCCAAACCATAATTCATACGGTGTCATCTTAACGGATTTCGACGGAGCCCTATTTAAAGTGAATGCGGCAGTCTCTAAAGCATAGCCCCAAAAAGAAAGCAGTAAATCGGTAAGAGACATCATAGATCGCACCATATCTAACAGAGTGCGATTACGACGTTCGGACACACCATTACGCTGAGGTGTTCCAGGCGGCGTGAGTTGTGAAACTATTCCACATTTTCTTAAGTGTGCCCCAAACTCGTGACTCAAGTATTCTCCTCCATGATCTGATCGTAGAAACTTGATTTTCCTGTCACGTTGATTTTCAACCTCACTCTGAAATTCCTTGAACTTTTCAAAGGTTTCAGACTTGTGTTTCATTAAGTAGATATACCCATACCTACTTAAATCATCAGTGAGGGTGAGAACATAACGATAGCCACCGCGAGCCTCAACACTCATCGGACCGCACACATCAGTATGTATGATTTCCAATAAGTCAGTTGCTCGCTCCATTGTTCCTGAGAACGGAGTCTTGGTCATTTTACCCATAAGGCATGGTTCGCACGTGTCAAATGATTCATAATCAAGAGACTCTAAAAGTCCATCAGCATGGAGCTTCTTCATGCGTTT
>NW_025277724.1:0-1262 GCF_018294505.1 Triticum aestivum
GAATGCATGAAAAATAGCAAATGAAGGCAGAAATGGTTGAAAGTTGATGGCGTCGCTTTGAATGGTGCATACTGAATGCACAAAAAGTCTGGAGTTGTAATAAGTTTAAAAAAATGAAATGCCTTTGTAACAGATGAGTTTAATTTCGTCAGAAACCTGAATACTTCGAAATAGATTGTCCAGTTTGTAAATGAAGTGCATCCAGTTTTTGCCGTAACCCTCTCTACTTTTTTGAACAATCTATGTGGGTGAAATGATGATACCATGCCAAGTTTCAACTTTTTCAGAGTTCATTTGTAGTGCTTTTCAATTTTCAGGTCATTTAGTTCTCAAAACAAATAATTGAATGCATGAAAAATAGCAAATGAAGGCAAAAATGGTTGAAAGTTGATGGCGTCGCTTTGAATGGTGCATACTGAACGCAAAAAAATATAAGAGCATTTACATCACGATCTTATATTTCTTTAGAGTCTAAACTGTCAATATGATCTTATAACATCAAAAATACTTTGATCATCAATGATCTTTGTGTGTACAATATGAATTGTCAATATGAGTCATCAACGATTTATAAACCGATGAAGACTCATATTGCGGTCACAAATTCTACACATAGAGTTCAATAAAGACCAAGTGCTTGTGATAGTTTGAGAAATAACATATTTAAGGTGGTAAAAGGCTTGTTAGGGGAGCGAGGTGGGACTAAAAACAGCTTGCCATAACCTCATTAGTACCGGTTCGTGGTACGAACCGGCACTAAATGGTGATGGTGGGGCCATAGCCTGACCGCAGGCTGACACAACCCCTTTAGTACCGGTTCATGGCATGAACCGGTACTAAAGGTTCACCACGAACCGGTGCTATTGATCGCCGCCACGAACCGGTGCTATTGTATACATTAGTGCCGGCTCTAATACAAACCGGCACTATTGGGCTTCACGTATGACCCTTTTTCTACTAGTGTGTTTGTCAAATAACTAAAAAATCATTTATTTCATATGTTTCAGAACATTCATTTTCATATGCATGGGCATTGTTTCCGTAAGGAAACATGTTTATTAAGTCATATAAAGCTTTTTCATGTAGGTTAGCACATTTGATGCAGTATGCTACACATTTAAGAATAGTTATACAAAACAAAAGTTATGTGCCATCGGAAATTTTTTCTCAGGGCACATGAACATTGATTTTATGTAGATTAATATATTTTTTCAAATATCTTTTGTTCAAGCAAAAAAAATGTTTATGTTAATTTTCGGCTA
>NW_025277725.1:0-1262 GCF_018294505.1 Triticum aestivum
GCTTGTCGGGGCCTCCAAAACACCTTTCGGTCACGCTGGTCGTCACCCGGTACTCCCAGAACAATTCCGGACTCCAATAACCTTCGTCCAATATATCGATCTTCACCTCCAGACCATTCCGGAGTTCCTCGTCACGTCCTGGATCTCATCCAGGACTCCAACAACCTTCGGTAACCACATACTATTTTCCATAACAAATCTAGTGTCACCGAACCTTAAGTGTGTAGACCCTACGGGTTCGGGAACCATGCAGACATGACCGACACATCTCTCCGACCAATAACCAATAGCGGGATCTGGATACCCATATTGGCTCCCACATGTTCCACGGTGATCTCATCGGATGAACCACGATGTCAAGGATTCAATCAATCCCGTATACAATTCCCTTTGTCTATCGGTATGTTACTTGCCCAAGATTCGATTGTCGGTATACCCATACCTCGTTCAATCTCATTATCGGCAAGTCTCTTTACTCGTTCCGTAACGCATGATCCCATGGCTAACTTTCCCGGTTATGCCCTGTTCTGCGGATGGTGTACAAGTGGAAAGATGCCTTGCCCAGTGTGCATGCAGGCCTTAATTTTCATTTGGCTGAAGAAGGGTGGCAAGTATGTTGCATTTGACCTGCATCGACAGTTCCTCCCTCCAGACCATCCTGATAGGGAAGACAAGAAGAACTTCACAAAAGGCAAAGTTATCCATGAAGTAAACGAGATTCCAACGTTTTCTGGTGCGGATGTGCTTGCTCAGCTGAAAGCTCTTAAGCCTGCCGGTGAAGGGAAAGGCAAAGGTAAAGGCAAAGGCAAAGCCACAGGCGAAGACGAGGGCGAGGGCAAAGGAGAAGGTAAAGGGAAAAAAATTGAAGGATATGGTGAGACGCACAACTGGACTCACATTACCCCCTTCACGCAGCTTCCCTATTTTAAGGACCTCAAACTTCCATACAACATAGACGTGATGCACACCGAAAAGAATGTCGCAGAGTCCCTTTTTCACACGATCCTCAACATTCCTGATAAGACAAAGGATAATGTTAATGCTAGAGTTGATCAATAGAATATTTATGATAGACCACGTCTACACATGCAGCCTCCCACTGGCAGTCGAAAATCTTGGTTCAATCCAGATGCTGACTTCGTACTTAAAAAGGATCATAAGATGGAGGCATTCAAGTGGCTGAAACACATCGTGAAGTTCACTGATGGTTATGCGTCGAATATAAGTAAGGGGGTCAATCTTTCAACGGGCAGAGTGACCGG
>NW_025277726.1:0-1262 GCF_018294505.1 Triticum aestivum
ACGGGATCATGCATTGCGGTACGAGTAAAGAGACTTGCCGGTAACGAGATTGAACAAGGTATTGGGATACCGACGATCGAATCTCGGGCAAGTAACATACCGATTGACAAAGGGAATTGCATACGGGATTGATTGAATCCTCGACACCGTGGTTCATCCGATGAGATCATCGTGGAACATGTGGGAGCCAACATGGGTATCCAGATCCCGCTGTTGGTTATTGACCGGAGAGGCGTCTCGGTCATGTCTGCATGTCTCCCGAACCCGTAGGGTCTACACACTTAAGGTTCGGTGACGCTAGGGTTGTAGAGATATATGTATGCGGAAACCCGAAAGTTGTTCGGAGTCCCGGATGAGATCCCGGACGTCACGAGAGGTTCCGGAATGGTCCGGAGGTGAAGAATTATATATAGGAAGTCCAGTTTCGGCCACCGAGAAAGTTTCGGGGGTTACCGGTATTGTACCGGGACCACCGGAAGGGTCCCGGGGGTCCACCGGGTGGGGCCACCTATCCCGGAGGGCCCCGTGGGCTGAAAGTGGAAGGGAACCAGCCCTTAGTGGGCTGGGGCACCCCCCTTGGGCCTCCCCCCATGCGCCTAGGGTTGGGAACCCTAGGGGGAGCTTCCCCCTTGCCTTGGGGGGCAAGGCACCCCTTCCCCCCTTTGGCCGCCGCCCCCCCCCCCTTGGAGATCCCATCTCCCTGGGCCGGCGCCCCCCCAGGGGGCCTATATAAAGGGGGGGAGGGAGGGCAGCAACACACAGCCTTGGGCGCCTCCCTCCTCCCCTGCAACACCTCTCTCTCTCGCAGAAGCTTGGCAAAGCCCTGCCGAGACCCGCTACATCCACCACCACGCCGTCGTGCTGCTGGATCTCCATCAACCTCTCCTTCCCCCTTGCTGGATCAAGAAGGAGGAAACGTCGCTGCACCGTACGTGTGTTGAACGCGGAGGTGCCGTCCGTTCGGCACTCGGTCATCGGTGATTTGGATCACGGCGAGTACGACTCCGTCATCCACGTTCATTGGAACGCTTCCGCTCGCGATCTACAAGGGTATGTAGATGCACTCCTTTCCCCTCGTTGCTAGTAGACTCCATAGATGCATCTTGGTGAGCGTAGGAAAATTTTAAATTATGCTACGATTCCCAACAGTGGTATCAGAGCCAGGTTTATGCGTAGTTACTATGCACGAGTAGAACACAAAGCAGTTGTGGGCGTTGAGTTTGCCAATTCTTCTTGCCGCTACTAGTCGTTTCTTGTTTCGG
>NW_025277727.1:0-1262 GCF_018294505.1 Triticum aestivum
AAAGAACATCATTTGTCGCTGTTTTTCAGACAAGTTTCTGAACCCATTGGCACTTCCTTTTGAAGGAAATTCAAGAGATTATGTTGCTTATAGACATTAGCCCCCCTGGTAGGGACAAACGTACCTTTCTGCAGATGCTCTATGATCCGGGCAATCTCATTTGGCCGTAAATTGAAGAAAATCTAGCGGCTATATGCCTTATTCTCCTTGTTTTCGCCGGATGGCATACTGTAACTCACGCGCGTGAAAGCCAAGAACAAAAGGGCATTCCTGGCATCGGTCAATATATATGTGGAAACGATATCTCCTCTATAGAGGACAAGAAATTTTGGGGCAATCAGGCAAAAAGCGCACGAGAAAATGAAGTACTTTCAAGGACTGCCATAGAATGGACAGATGTTCACTAAAACGGTCATAATTTTGTCATTCGGAGTCCGTGTCGGACCCATAAGTACTCAAACTGCTCGCGGCGAGTGTGCGAATGCAGAAAATACTCCCCGCTTGCGCTAGGAGGCCCGGAGTGCCCTCAAATACGGCCTTAAGCAGGACTTTTTGGCCCTGAAAGTCAAAGAACATCATTCGTCGCTGTTTTTCAGACAAGTTTCTTAACCCATTGGCACTTCCTTTTGAAGGAAATTTGAGAGATTATGTTGCTTATAGACATTAGCCCCCCTGGTAGGGACAAACGTACCTTTTTGCAGATGCTCTATGATCCGGGCAATCTCATTTGGCCGTAAATTGAAGAAAATCTAGCGGCTATATGCCTTATTCTCCTTGTTTTTGTCGGATGGCATACTGTAACTCACGCGCGTGAAAGCCAAGAACAAAAGGGCATTCCTGGCATCGGTCAATATATATGTGGAAACGATATCTCCTCTATAGAGGACAAGAAATTTTGGGGCAATCAGGCAAAAAGCGCACGAGAAAATGAAGTACTTTCAAGGACTGCCATAGAATGGACAGATGTTCACTAAAACGGTCATAATTTTGTCATTCGGAGTCCGTGTCGGACCCATAAGTACTCAAACTGCTCGCGGCGAGTGCGCGAATCCAGAAAATACTCCCCGCTTGCCCTAGGAGGCCCGGAGTGCCCTCAAATACGGCCTTAAGCAGGACTTTTTGGCCCTGAAAGTCAAAGAACATCATTCGTCGTTGTTTTTCAGACAAGTTTTTTAACCCATTGGCACTTCCTTTTGAAGGAAATTCGAGAGATTATGTTGCTTATAGACATTAGCCGCCCTGGTAGGGACAAACGTACCTTT
>NW_025277728.1:0-1262 GCF_018294505.1 Triticum aestivum
AGTTGAACTAGCTCTATAAGCTTCTACAAAAAAAATTACACTAGACTTGACCTTGCTCTATAGGCTAGTACAAATAATTTTACACTAGAGTTGAACTAGCTCTATAAGCTAATTCAAATAATTTTACACTAGAGTTGAACTAGCTCCATAATCTAGTTCAAATAATTTTACGCCAGAGTAGAACTAGCTCTCTAACCTAGTACAAATAATTTTACACTAGAGTTGAACTAGCTCTATAAGCTAGTTCAAATAATTTTACAGTAGAGTTGAACTAGCTCTATAAGCTTGTACAAATAATTTTACACTAGAGTTGACCTTGCTCTATAGGCTAGTATAAATAATTTTACACTAGAGTTGAACTAGCTCTATAAGCTAGTTCAAATAATTTTACACTAGAGTTGAACTAGCTCTATAAACTAGTTCAAACAATTTTACACTAGAGTTGAACTAGCTCTATAAGCTTGTACAAATAATTTTACACTAGAGTTGACCTTGCTCTATAGGCTAGTACAAATAATTTTACACTAGAGTTGAATTACCTCTATAAGCTAGTTCAAATAATCTTACACCAGAATTGAACTAGCTCTATAATCTACTTCAAATAATTTTACACTAGAATTGAACTAGCTCTATAGCCTAGTACAAATAATTTTACACTAGAGTTGAACTAGCTCTATAAGCTTGTACAAATAATTTTACACTAGAGTTGAACTAGCTCTATAGTCTAGTACAAATAATTTTACACTAGAGTTTAACTAGCTCTGTAAGCTACTTCTAATAATTTTACACTAGATTTGAACTAGCTCTATAAGCTAGTTCAAAAAAAATTACACTACAGTTGAACTAGCTCTATAAGCTTCTACAAAAAAAATTACACTAGACTTGACCTTGCTCTATAGGCTAGTACAAATAATTTTACACTAGAGTTGAACTAGCTCTATAAGCTAATTCAAATAATTTTACACTAGAGTTGAACTAGCTCCATAATCTAGTTCAAATAATTTTACGCCAGAGTAGAACTAGCTCTCTAACCTAGTACAAATAATTTTACACTAGAGTTGAACTAGCTCTATAAGCTAGTTCAAATAATTTTACAGTAGAGTTGAACTAGCTCTATAAGCTTGTACAAATAATTTTACACTAGAGTTGACCTTGCTCTATAGGCTAGTATAAATAATTTTACACTAGAGTTGAACTAGCTCTATAAGCTAGTTCAAATAATTTTACACTAGAGTTGAACTAGCTCTATAAACTAGTTCAAA
>NW_025277729.1:0-1262 GCF_018294505.1 Triticum aestivum
TTGGAAGCGGGTCAAATTTGAACTGCAGCTGCCTCATAGTTTGCTATTTGTTTTTTCCAAAAATCATTTCTAGGTACATAAGTACCTATTTAATCAGAGAAACAGCAAAAAAATTCCAAGATTCAACAACTAGCTAGGAACGGTCATTCCCGCCGTTTTGACCGCATTTTGAAACGGGCATAAAAAATTCAAGAAAAATCAAAAAATTGGGAAACCTTCGCATTGTGTCATTATATGTGGCCATGTTCCCAGGAAAAATAAGAATTGTAATACGGCAATTATTTTAAAAAAGTGTTCTCAGAAATGAGCTATCATCTCTCAAGATTCATGACTTTCAAGGCAAATGATCAAACTTATGGCCACATTCGTGGCATAGTTTGTTCAAATGATCTCATATTGTGCACAAGGGTGCATATTGGAATGGCAAACAATGTTGCCTAAGGAAGTTTTCATTTTCTTTGGACGAAAAAACCATTTTTCATTTTCTGAGTGCCCGAAAGGAGGTTTTTTGTGAAGGAACTACCAAATAATTGTTGCAAAATTGGACCAAATCATTTTTCTAAAATACTAGGTCATATTTAATGCACAACTGAACAAATGGTTGGGTGTAAAAAGTTTTGATCCACCTCTCGTGAAAAAGACAAATTTCCGCCGATTTAGTTGGAAGCGGGTCAAATTTGAACTGCAGCTGCCTCATAGTTTGCTATTTATTTTTTTCAAAAATCATTTCTAGGTACATAAGTACCTATTTAATCAGAGAAACACCAAAAAAATTCCAAGATTCAACAACTAGCTAGGAACGGTCATTCCCGTCGTTTTGGCCGCATTTTGAAACGGGCATAAAAAAATCAAAAAAAATCAAAAAATTGGGAAACCTTCGCATTGTGTCATTATATGTGGCCAAGTTCCCAGGAAAAATAACAAACTTGTAATACGGCAATTATTTTAAAAAAGTGTTCTCAGAAATGAGCTATCATCTCTCAAGATTCATGACTTTCAAGGCAAATGATCAAACTTATGGCCACATTCGTGGCATAGTTTGTTCAAATGATCTCGTATTGTGCACAAGGGTGCATATTGGAATGGCAAACAATGTTGCCTAAGGAAGTTTTCATTTTCTTTGGACGAAAAAACCATTTTTCATTTTCCGAGTGCCCGAAAGGAGGTTTTTTGTGAAGGAACTACCAAATAATTGTTGCAAAATTGGACCAAATAATTTTTCTAAAATACTAGGTCATATTTAATGCACAATTGACCAAATG
>NW_025277730.1:0-1262 GCF_018294505.1 Triticum aestivum
GGAGATTTGCATTCCCTCGCATAATGACCTCCTCCCTTACAACGACGACAAATAATATCACTTGTGTGCCCTGTTGATGCCATGGAAGAAGAAGAACGCTGTGCAGGCCCCGCAGGTGCGCTCTTGGCAGATAATGGTGGTTGTGCCTGTTTTCTTGTATCACGGCTGGAGGTGGCACCGGATGGAGGTGCTGGCGCAGTTGAAGTAGAAGATGCACGTGGTGTCCATGATGAAGATCGGCCTGCAGAAAAGTTAGTTCGCGCCAATGCTTGTCGATCCTGCACTTCACGTTCAGCTTTACAAGCAAGATGGAATAAACGAGTGATATTAGTATACTCCTTATAGTCTAGAATGGTCTGAATCTCTCTATTTAATCCACCCAGAAAACGTGCAAGCATAGCTTCATTCTCCTCAACAATACCACATCGAATCATGCCAGTTTGTAATTCCTGATAATATTCTTCTACAGAATTTTTGCCTTCTCTTAAACGCTGCAATTTTTGAAGCAATTCACGTTGATAATATGGTGGAACCCAACGCGTACGCATAGCAGTTTTCAAAGCAGCCCAAGTAGTTGGAATAGGATATAATCTACAATGTTCAGACCACCATACACATGCAAAACTAGTGAAAGCACAAACGGCAGCAGCAACTCGTCTCTCCTCAGGATATTGTAAACATGTAAATCGTTATTCAGTTTCTAACTCCCAAGTAAGATATATATCAGGAACATATCTACCCTCAAATGGTGGAATATTCAATTTCAGTTTAGGAATATGGACATCATCTCGTACCTGAGGTGGTGGTGCAGGCCTACCATTACGAATATATACCTGAGGTCGACCTGCTGGTGGTGGTGCTGGTGGCTGCTCGTAGATCTGATTTTGATCAACCTCATCCTCATAATCGCCCGCATACTCATCATCCTCCTGGGTACCAGCAACAGCAGTAGCAGGAGCCACAGAAGTATCAACAGCAGCACCAACAGTTTGGCCAAATGCAAGAGGAACACGGCTCGCTCGGCGAAGGTCTATTTCGCGACGTGGAGGTAGTCGTTGTTGTTGTTGTTGGAGAGGTGCGTTAGGTGCAGCGGGTGGTGGTGGTGGAAGACGCGCGAGCAATTCATTAAATCTGTTATCGAGCTTTGTTTTGAACGTCTTCTCAAGGCCAGTGATCTTCTCCATGGCCTCTTCAAAATTGTTCAGCACATCTTGCACCTGTTCAGTCATCATTTGCTGAAACTTATCATGAAGCTCCTTGTT
>NW_025277731.1:0-1262 GCF_018294505.1 Triticum aestivum
CACACGAGTCCACTAATCACCAACTCAATACTCCACCGTGGATCCTCCCTCGTCATCCAACGAGAGGGCCATCCGCGGTACTCACACTTATCTTGAGGCTTTTAGTAGTATCCATTTACTTGTCTATGAACTGCATAAGCGACCAAGTAGTCCTTTACCGCGGACGCGGCTATTCGAATAGTTTCATACCCTGCAGGGGTGTACTTCGTCACACACGCTCTCACCACTTATCGTCGCTACACGACGTGTACTCGGCAACCTTCAAGCGGAAGCCCAACGTGGGTGTCGGCCACAGCCTACCTAAACACTCGAGTCTCTAGTCCAGGTTTATCGCCTATTCAGGTTCCATCCGCAGGGAGTCCGGCCGAGGTTTCCACATACGGCCCCGAACGATGTGTGCAGGGTTCCCGGACACCAAACGGGCGACTCGGTACACCATGCCACGAGCCTACCGCATCACAGCCCACCCCTTGGTCAGCGCTGTCCACGGCCTCCAGCTTACTACAAACACCAGAAACTACGTGCAACTCCTGGACAGAGGACAAGGGTGATTAAGAAGCCGAGGGGGTCCATTGGTTTCGGGCCCAATGTGTGGTAGTAGCTGAATCTTAAATCACGCATACAGATCTCAGATCTTAGGGACGGTCTCAATGAAACAACCCACCATGTACTCCTACATGGCCTCCCATCGATACCTTTACCAAATCGTATTCAACACTTTACTCTCTTTACTGACACACACACTTTCACTCTAGTTCATCACCCTGATGAGCCAGACCTGACACAACTCTAAGCATAGCAAGCATAGCATTGTAGGAACACAACAAGGCTCAATCAACTCCTACACATGCTAGTGGGTTTCATCTAGTTACTGTGGCAATGACAGGTCATGCAAAGGAAAGTGGGTTCAACTACCGCAACACACAGCAGTTTGAAACGCGTTGTCTTAATGCAGTAAACGAGAGCAGAAGCGAGAAGATGGGTTTGTATCGAAATGATCAATGGGTTGCTTGCCTGACAGAGTGGTGGTGGGATACTGCCCTTCAGTTGGATACCCGTGAATATCCTCGGCGGCAGGACCTACCACGATGAGCATACCGAAGCACAATCAACACCAAGCAAGTGCAACAATATGATGCATGCATGAGACATGGCAAAATGGATGTATTGGGCTAATGCAACTAAGGTCAGAAAGGTTTGGACTAATTTGAATCAAAGATTCAAATTCCAAGTTCATAAATGGCCCATAATAATGCCTTATC
>NW_025277732.1:0-1262 GCF_018294505.1 Triticum aestivum
ATGATCTATGTATAACATTCCAAATTGAAAATTTGGGATGTTACAAACCTACCCCCCTTAAGATGAATCTCGCCCTCGAGATTCGGGTTGGCTAGAAAACAGGTGGGAGTGGTTTTTCCGTAGATCTTCCTCTCGCTCCCAGGTGGCTTCATCCTCCGTGTGGTGACTCCACTGGACTTTGCAAAACTTGATAACCTTGCTGCGGGTAACTCGGCTGGCATACTCGAGAATCTTAACTGGTTTCTCCTCATAAGTCAAATCACTTTCCAACTGAATCGCTTCTAGTGGCACAGTATCTCTTAGTGGTATCTCAGCCATCTCTGCGTGGCACTTCTTCAACTGCGAAACATGAAATACATCATGTACTCCAGACAATCCTTCGGGCAATTCCAGCTTGTAGGCAACTTCTCCCATACGTTCCAACACTCTGTATGGTCCGATAAAACGGGGCGCTAACTTTCCCTTAACTCCAAAGCGCTTTACTCCTCGAAGTGGTGATACTCGAAGATACACTCTGTCTCCGACTTCGTGAACTGTCTCCTTTCGTTTAGAATCGGCATAACTCTTCTGCCTGGACTGGGCTACCTTGAGCCTATCGCGAATCAACCTTACTTTCTGTTCAGACTCCTTAATCAAATCTGGTCCAAACAACTGACGGTCTCCAACTTCGTCCCACAACAACGGTGTTCTACACCTCCTTCCGTACAAAGCTTCGAAAGGGGCCATCTTCAAACTGGTCTGATAACTATTGTTATATGAAAACTCCGCATATGGCAAATTGTCGTCCCAACTAGATCCATAATCTAGTGCACATGCTCTCAACATGTCCTCCAAAATCTGGTTGACTCTCTCGGTCTGTCCATCTGTCTGTGGGTGAAATGCTGTACTAAATTCCAGCCTGGTTCCCAATGTTTCATGTAACTGCTTCCAAAACTTCGAGGTAAATTGGGTTCCTCTGTCTGATACAATGGTCCTCGGAACTCCATGCAAACATACTATCCTGGTCATGTATATCTTTGCCAACTTAGCACTGGTGTAAGTGGTCTTCACTGGAATGAAATGAGCCACTTTCGTCAAACGGTCGACTACAACCCATATCGAGTCATAGCCTGAACGAGTCCTGGGTAATCCTGTGATAAAATCCATGCCTATTTTATCCCACTTCCATTCGGGTATCGGCAATGGCTGTAGCAATCCTGCTGGCTTCTGATGCTCTGCCTTCACTCTCTGACATACATCACAAACTGCTACATACTCCGCAA
>NW_025277733.1:0-1262 GCF_018294505.1 Triticum aestivum
CGGTTATCCGAGTAGCACGTACCATCAAACAAACTATAACTGATTTAATGAGCCATTCGCAGTTTCACAGTTCAAATTGGTTCATACTTGCACATGCATGGCTTAATCTTTGAGACAAGCATATGACTACTGGCAGGATCAACCAGGTAGCACGTCCTTGGTGACTACCAGCACGGCCATCGTTCTGCGCTTCCACTTTCGTGGAAACTCAGAGGCAACAGCCGAGCCGGTTGTCGCTCTTGAGCGGCACAGCTCATCGTCCTTGAGGATCGGCGCAGAGAGTTGCGTATCCTACCACGTAACTGTGGAGAGGTAGAGGCAAGTCCTGTTCCGGTTGTTCTCAGTTCGGAGAGCTTTGGGTCGGGTCGAGGCAACCGAAAGGGCCACGACCCTTTATCGTGAGCAGCATCCGAGACCAAAAGCGGGAGCGAGGTTGCCTTGATAGCAACGGGCACGTAATGTGCCAGCCCCACGAGGCAACGCCGCAAGCGCTATTTGGCCACAGCGGCACACCCAATGGGCGTCCGCCGCGAGGCAACAATTATCCGAAGCACCACTTCCCGTAGGTCGGGTACTAGCACGCAAGCACTATTAATCCAGCGATTCGAAGCCACACGAGGGACGGGACACGGCGCCGGTAGTCGGCCACAGTACAACGGGGGATCTACCGGCAGACACGGGTCCAAAGCTACTCATGCGCTTAGTAGCCAACAAGCGGTCAAACCAACCAAGCCTCCGCCCATGCATAGCACGGGAGGATCACTTGCACGAAGGCGTCCTGCAAGGCCAAATCACGTGTGTCACACCAGCAGCAATAAAGCTATGGATGCAACGATTTTCCAAAGGCAACTTTATCGGGACATCGGTGCAACGTTGTCGGACGGTCTTATCATGCACGAAACGGGCTACTTTCCTGTTTCCCGAGCCGCATTCGGCTGTTGGGTCAGAATTTCACTTGAGACGTACAGGGGACCGGGACAGCGATGACGTTGCCACCGAGGGGCAACGTTTTTCCGGAGGCGACATTGGAGGGACATCGTTGCGACTGTTTACCGTCGGTCGGATCGTGTACGCAACGGGGTACTTTCCTGTTTCCCGAGCTACCTTCGGCTGTTGGGTCAGAATTTCTCACGAGACGTACACGGGACCGGGCCAACACCTTCGTGATGGCATAACGACGGGACATCCGAGGCAACGTTGGGAAAGGATGGGCGTACGTGAACACGGGTGTTTTCCCTAAGAAAAATCACCCGTGTTCCGTA
>NW_025277734.1:0-1262 GCF_018294505.1 Triticum aestivum
ATTAAGGACATAATTCTTCTGTGCAGCAATGAGGATTTAACCTCAGATCACGGATCAAATCCGCAACATTGCTACTAACATTTTTCAACACAATTTTCTCTAGGAACATATCAAAATAAACACAGGGAAGCAACAACGCGAGCTATTGATCTACAACATGATTTGCAAAATACTACCAGGACTAAGTTCATGATAAATTTAAGTTCAATTTAATCATATTACTTAAGAACTCCCACTTAGATAGACATCCCTCTAATCCTCTAAGTGATCACGTGATCCAAATCAACTAAACCATGTCCGATCATCACGTGAGATGGAGTAGTTTCATTGGTGAACATCATTATGTTGATCATATCTACTATATGATTCACGCTCGACCTTTCGGTCTCCGTGTTCCGAGGCCATATCTGCATATGCTAGGCTCGTCAAGTTTAACCTGAGTATTCTGGGTGCGCAACTGTTTTGCACCCGTTGTATTTGAACGTAGAGCCTATCACACCCGATCATCACGTGGTGTCTCAGCACGAAGAACTTTCGCAACGGTGCATACTCAGGGAGAACACTTCTTGATAATTTAGTGAGAGATCATCTTATAATGCTACCGTCAATCAAAGCAAGATAAGATGCATAAAAAGATAAACATCACATGCAATCAATATAAGTGATATGATATGGCCATCATCATCTTGTGCTTGTGATCTCCATCTCCGAAGCACCGTCATGATCACCATCGTCACCGGCGCGACACCTTGATCTCCATCGTAGCATCATTGTCGTCTCGCCAATCTTATGCTTCCACGACTATCACTAACGTTTAGTAATAAAGTAAAGCATTACATCGCGATTGCATTGCATACAATAAAGCGACAACCATATGGCTCCTGCCAGTTGCCGATAACTTGGTTACAAAACATGATCATCTCATACAATAAAATTTAGCATCATGCCTTGACCATATCACATCACAACATGCCCTGCAAAAACAAGTTAGACGTCCTCTACTTTGTTGTTGCATGTTTTACGTGGCTGCTACGGGCTTAAGTAAGAACCAATCTCACCTACGCATCAAAACCACAACGATAGTTTGTCAAATAGACTCTGTTTTAACCTTCGCAAGGACCGGGCGTAGCCATACTTGGTTCAACTAAAGTTGGAGAGGCAGTCGCCCGCAAGCCATCTCTGTGCAAAGCACGTCGAGGGAACCGGTCTCGCGTAAGCGTACGCGTAAGGTTGGTCCGGGTCGTCTCGTCCAACAATACCGC
>NW_025277735.1:0-1262 GCF_018294505.1 Triticum aestivum
CTAAATTTCAGTATATGACTACAATGGCAAGTGGATGTGTAGTAGTAGTAGAGCCATGGTTCCTAAACATGCCATGTGATCCGAGTATATAGTCTTCGATGTCGATATCTTTTCACCAACAACATGGCCAAACCTTGCATCACAACTCGACACCTCTCTGTGAAAAGAGTACATGCTAAGCTAACAAATAACATGTCAGAGGTGGTTAGACATGTATTGAAGAAGAGAATCATCTTTATTGGATAGTATGGTAAGATAACATAAAGCCCTAATATTCCCCTCAATTGTTACCACAGTATTGAAGAACCCTGTACTGACTATGAAGTATTGGTCGATACTAAAAGATGAAGTTGTATAGTAGAGGAACAACAGTCAAACCTGTTGAACACAAGATAAGTACAGAAGAACCTAGACAGAACGTCTTGCAAACTGGACAATGTATTGTTACATAAATAGCCAAAATGACTGCATGACCATATGTAAAAACTGCACAATGGAAGTTCCATAATTCAGTGATTCAGTCACAAGAAAACTTCGGCAAACCAACATTTAGTTATTTAAATCAAAGTTCAGCTTATTTACTACAGAAGTGGCGCTTGGATTAAGAATTTTAAAAACATGCATGCAAGGCTGCCAATACCAATCGGCAGGCCAACATATAAGAACAATTATGCTTCTTGTATTGCAGATATTCACAGAAGCATGTACTGAATTTTCCATGCAGAAAATGATTTGCCGTAGATTGTCAAAGAGATTATGTATAATCCTTACATTCAAATAGTCTAAAAACAAACATAAAAATGCAGTAGTCCATTGGCATAATGCACTCCATAAAATCATACTGTACATTTTAGGACCGAGATAAAAAAGGAGAAACCATAAATTCATACTGTACAAGATGCTGATCCTCAGTCAATAACAGATCAAATGATATTCATATCCTTTTTAGGAAATAAAAAATAATACTTACCTGCAGAAAACAATGGATCGACACTCGATATTGAAGTCAGTATACTCTCATCTTCAAATAAATGCAAAAATAAATACTCTGTAGGTTTTGAATTACAATGATGCTTAAATCAGCTTTTTTTTCTTGCAAAAAAGAAGCAGCTTTCGGAGATATATTCTTGATTCAACGGCAAGCTTCAAAACAAAATTCAATTTATTCTCATTGAAAGCTGGATGCAAAATGTGTGAATTTCCATCTCTGCATATGAGGGCATAACCTAAAACAATGCACCTAGGAACATAAGAAAGATCAA
>NW_025277736.1:0-1262 GCF_018294505.1 Triticum aestivum
CTTTGGATCCGAATCCTTAGAGTCCATGATTAGAACTGTGGAGGTGTGAAGTTCAATATTTAGCAGAATCCAGTGGAACCTGCGGACACGTTACATGCACAGTCATGCATAACTCATCGATTAGACATACCATGCATGGAGTAAACAAAATAGAATGGGCACAAGAGAGAAACACTCACCCAAAATGGTAAGGAAATAGAATATGACTTTTGAGTTGATGCTTTTTAAGAAACTTGTACAGGTCTTTCTCCATGTCTTTGGGGTGATGTTCTAACACATGTCCATTAACGATATGTGGGTCAATGAACCCAACATCATGGATGTTTCTTATTTTGCATTCCCAAATCTTCAATCTGCATAATAGCGTACGCAACAATATAGTTAGGACAATATATATATATAGTGCAGGCAATGAAGAACGAGATGAGGTAGAAATAAATCACTTACAGAACGTAGCAACTCAGCATAGATTTGTCGAGGGCGTGCAGATTGAACAGCTGGAATAATTCACTCATATGAACTTCTACAGAGTACCGTTTGATGTGATGCTCATGTGTAACATCCGCATAAACATATTCTTTGTCGGCCCATGTTATGAATTGCTTGTACCAACGTAGCAGATTTCGCATTTGTGTTGGTAGACTATTTTCCTTCTCAGGCTCGACGAGAGGCCCCTTCCGCACATATTGTAATGTTATCTCACCTGCAGGCGCATCCTCAAGGTCTAAGAAGGCACGAACAGTCAAACCCATCTCGTACGCTTGTTTCATGGCAGCCGCTACAGTCAATCCAAGTGCTGCCGCAGCTGCTATGATCTCGGGGTCCTCTTCCGGACCGGCTTTCACTATGAGCGGGGGGATCGATTGTTTCTTCTGCATCCCGAGCTGGTCAACTTGTTTCCCGCTTTTTTTACTTTCTTCCTCCTTCAATATTTTTGCTTGCCTACGAAGTTCATGTCCATAGTCGTCAGGCATATTCAGCTCGGCTTGGGACGGTGTCGTCAAAAAATCCTTAGCCCACTTCTTTTGCTTCTCAGTGAATACTTGCTTGGGCTCAGGCACTTTTTTCGCCTTCATATCCGCCTTCCATTTCTCATAATCAGTAGACGCGGCCAATGTGAGGTCAGCTTCACTAAGTTCCCCAGGCCTTGGGAGGAGAGGCTTCAGCGATGGCTCCGGTACCCTTGTGGTCTTAGGTACATAAGGGTCCGGGTTAATAGTCCAGGAGCAGGTTTCCTTGCTGTCCGCCTGCTTCTGCTTCTT
>NW_025277737.1:0-1261 GCF_018294505.1 Triticum aestivum
GTGAGAGACTTGGACTCTATCTTCTCTTGGGCCAAAAGTGACGTGAGAGAACTTTTTGGACAGCAAATAAACATCTCTTTCTTCCTTATCTTCATATGTGGATTGTACAAATGTCCCATACACCTGCAATTAGACAAAACACAAAAGTGTGTGAAGTATTTTTGTTCTGGATAACATAAATAGATTATTGAATAGTTTGCACTAGAAATCACCTAACAAATATGCATATATGCAATATTTTTTGTCATATCCAAGGTAGTCATGTCCTCATCATACCACTTGATAGAGGCGGGGTGTCCCGATCTTTCGATGAGATGATAACTATCGATTTGGTGGAGACGACTTTGACGATCCGACTACAAACGTGCAACGACGTTGTGCCTTAGCAATCGCTAAACCAACTCCGAGAGGTTATTGACCACACCGGAGCACGATCAACCTGACCACGAAGGTCTATTCCTGCAAGCAATCGAAGAACGAGCAAGAATATGATAAAAGCAATCTGAATATCGCGAATAAGTATGAAGTATTGATAATGATGGGGATCCGTAAGCGGTCTTGGTCTGGTCGTTGGACACAAACGAAGCACACGAAGTTGCAATGGCTAACTTTTAACTAAACAAATCACCAGGAAAAGCTACTAGATGGATCTACTTATATAGGAGCAAGGGGTGGCGGCCAAGGAGGTGGGAGGACGTCCCAAGGCAGCCTAAAACTAAATCTAGGTCGTACAAGGCCAATGGGCCCAAGTGGAGGTGATGTAACACCTTTGGACTTGTAGTTTGACTCGAATTCTGCTGCAGCATCAGATTGTTTCGTCCACAACTCAACGCTCCGGACGAATTTGAAGGTGATTCCAATTGGGTTGGAAAGTGCACGAAATCTAGTTTCCAACAAAAAAAGAATCACCCAATTCGGAGTCCGTATGAAAAACTTGTGTGTGTTTTGAGTCAGGTGTGTCTGTGCAGTCCGAATCTGAATCCAGAACGTGAGAGACTTGGACTCTATCTTCTCTTGGGCCAAAAGTGACGTGAGAGAACTTTTTGGACAGCAAATAAACATCTCTTTCTTCCTTATCTTCATATGTGGATTGTACAAATGTCCCATACACCTGCAATTAGACAAAACACAAAAGTGTGTGAAGTATTTTTGTTCTGGATAACATAAATAGATTATTGAATAGTTTGCACTAGAAATCACCTAACAAATATGCATATATGCAATATTTTTTGTCATATCCAAGGTAGTCATGTCCTCATCA
>NW_025277738.1:0-1261 GCF_018294505.1 Triticum aestivum
GTGCAGCGGGTGGTGGTGGTGGAAGACGCGCGAGCAATTCATTAAACTTGTTATCGAGCTTTGTTTCGAACGTCTTCTCAAGGCCAGTGATCTTCTCCATGGCCTCTTCAAAATTGTTCAGCACATCTTGCACCTGTTCAGTCATCATTTGCTGAAACTTATCATGAAGCTCCTTGTTCGATAAATTCTCCCAGTCAATCTCGTCGGCTTGTGATCCTGGCATGGTTAGCAGCAATAGAAACACACAAGAATATGATCCTACAGACTACGAACAAGTGGTGGTGGTGGGTGTCACAAATCCGTCAAGCAAATCTCAAATTCTTACCAGTTCTTACCCAGCAGCAGGTGGTGATCGGCAACCATTGTAGTCAAAAACTCTCAAAGCTTGGATAGAGCGATTACCAGGGAGAGTCAAACGCACGACGTAGATGTATGTGGAGCTGGGAAGGCTTATACTATGGTAGCAAAAAGGGTCAGCACTAATTAATTCAGAGATGCAAAGTTGAATAAACGCTCAACGACGGTACTGTGCTGGTCCTAGGCTAGACTGTGCTAGAGACGCGAGCCTAGAACACCAACAAAATCACGGCGCGGCACGTAAACAAGGGAAAAGCACACTCTGAATTTTTTTTCGCTCTTTTTTTTTTGCGCTCTTTTTTTTTGCGCTGCTTTTTTTTTTGCGAAAAATCACTATAATGGCGAGTGTCTCAAAACTCTTCCTAGCTCAAACTGACAGGATGGGCACGAAATTTTTCGACCAATTTTTTTTTTTTTGACTGCCCGGACCCAAAAACTGGAAACGGGTCAAAAAAAACTTCCTATAATGGCACCTGTCTCAAAACACTCAGAAACACCTAAAAATAGGATAGCCAGAAATTTTTTCGAAAAATGCGTTTTCGAAAAATTTTGGGCCTAAACGGAGCGTGGCTACCCGACAAGGAAACACTCAGAATTTTTTTTTTCCGAAACCTACTCCGGCAAGGAAACACGAATCGGAAACTGGATGGATCCCGAAAACAAACCTAATAAGCAAGGAACTCGGATTGGTGGTGGATATATGGTGGTGGTATATGGCAGCGGTGGTGGTAGCGGTGGTAGTATATGGATATGGATCGGTGGTGGTATATGGACACGGATTGGTGGTGGTATATGGATACGGATTCGGTGCGGTGGTGGTAGATGGCAGGGGCGATGATGATGGTGCGGCGGCGGCGTGACAACTTATGACCAGAACTCGAAACTCTAAAAGACTAGACTCTAA
>NW_025277739.1:0-1261 GCF_018294505.1 Triticum aestivum
TTGGGCTTCAACAACCATAAAAATCGCTCCGAGACCCCAAAATGGTGAGTAATAGTCCACATAACAAGCTACAATCGGCCAAAATAGCGAGTGTTAATGACGTACACGTAAGCGCACCTCGGGGTTCAATAACCGTGGAAATTGCTTCTTACCCCAAAACGATGAGTAATAGTCCATGAAACGGGTCAAAATCGACCAAAAGGGTGAGTGTTGATGAATGATACGTAAGCGCACCTAGGGGTTCAGCAACTATAAAAATCGTCCTGGACCCGAAAACGGTGACTAGTAGTCCACAAATTAGGCCAGAATAGGCCAAAACAGTGAGTGTTAATGTCATGCACTTAAGCAGACCTTGGGGTTCATCAACCAAGAATATCGTTCCGGGACCCCAAAACGGTGAGTAATAGTCCACGAAACGGGCCAGAATCGGCCAAAACGGTGAGTGTTAATGTCATGCATGTAAGCGCACCTTGGGGTACATAAAACAAGAAAATTGCTTCGGGGCCCAAAAACGGTGAGTAATAATCCACGAAATGGGCCAGAATCCGCCAAAACTGCAAGTGTTAATGACCTGCATGTAAGTTCACATTGGGGTTCAGTAACCATGAAAATCCCTCCGGAACCCCAAATCGATGTGTAATAGCCCATGAAACGGGACAGAATCGGCCAAAATTGCGAGTGTTGAAGAACGACACGTAAGCACACCTTGGGCTTCAGCAACCATAAAAATCGCTCCGAGACCCCAAAATGGTGAGTAATAGTCCATGAAACGGGTCAGAATCGGCCAAAATAGTGAGTGTTAATGACGTACAGGTAAGCGTACCTCGGGGTACAGTAATCGTGGAAATTGCTCCTTACCCCAAAACGATGAGTAAATGTCCATGAAACATGTCAGAATCGGCCAAAACGGTGAGTGTTGATGAATGATACGTAAGCGCACCTAGGGGTTCAGCAACTATAAAAATCGCCCGGGACCCGAAAACGGTGAGTAATAGTCCACAAAACAGGTCAGAATAGGCCAAAATGGCGAGTGTTAATGTCATGCACGTAAGCGCACATTGAGGTTCATCAACCAAGAAAATCGCTCCGGGACCCCAAAACGGTGAGTAATAGTCCACGAAACGGGACAGAATCGGCCAAAACTGCAAGTGTTAATGACCTGCATGTATGCGCACATTGGGGTTCAGTAACCATGAATATCGCTCCGAAACCCCAAATCGATGTGTAATAGCCCATGAAACGGGACAGAATCGGCCAAAAT
>NW_025277740.1:0-1261 GCF_018294505.1 Triticum aestivum
GTGCGTTTACGTGTCCGTCGTCAACAGTCGCAATTTTGGCCGATTCTGGCCCGTTTCGTGCACTATTACTCACCGTTTTGGGGTCCGAAAGCGATTTCCATGGTTGTTGAACCCTAAGGTGTGCTTACGTGTCGGTCATCAGCAATCGCAGTTCGGGCTGATTCTGGCCTGATTCTTGGACTATTACTCACCGTTTTGGGGTCCCAAAGCAATTTCCATAGTTGTTGAACCCCAAGGTGCGCTTACGTGTCGGTATCAACACTCACAATTTTGGCCAATTCTAGTTCTTTTCGTGCACTATTACTCACCGTTTTGGGGTCCTAGAGCGATTTCCACGATTGACGATCCCTGGGGTGCATTTACGTGTCGGTCATCAACACTCGCAGTTTTGGCCGATTCGGGCCCGTCTCTTGGACTATTACTCAGTGTTTTGGGGTCCCGGAGTGATTTCCTCGATTGATGAACCCTGGGGTGCGTTTGCGGGTCGGTCATCAACACTCATAGTTTTGGCCGATTCTGGCCCGTTTCATGGACTATTACTCAGTTTTGGGGCCCCGGAGTGATTTCCACAACGGACGAACCCCAGGGTGCATTTACGTGTCGGTTATCAACACTCATAATTTTGGCCAATTCTGGTTCTTTTCTTGCACTATTATTCACCGTTTCGGGGTCCTAAAGCGATTTCTACGATTGACGATCCCTGGGGTGCATTTATTTGTCGGTCATCAACACTCACAGTTTTGGCCGACTCTGCCCCGTTTCATGGTCTATTACTCATTGTTTTGGTGTCTCGGAGCCATTTCCATGATTGACGCACCCCGGGGTGCGCTTACCTTTTGTTCACCAGCAATCATATTTCGTTCGATTCTGGGCTCTTTCATGGACTATTACTCACCATTTTGGGGTCCCAGAGCTATTTCCATGATTGACGATCCCCGCGGTGCGTTTACGTGTCCGTCGTCAACAGTCGCAATTTTGGCCGATTCTGGCCCGTTTCGTGCACTATTACTCACCGTTTTGGGGTCCGAAAGCGATTTCCATGGTTGTTGAACCCTAAGGTGTGCTTACGTGTCGGTCATCAGCAATCGCAGTTCGGGCTGATTCTGGCCTGATTCTTGGACTATTACTCACCGTTTTGGGGTCCCAAAGCAATTTCCATAGTTGTTGAACCCCAAGGTGCGCTTACGTGTCGGTCATCAACACTCGTAGTTTTGGCTGATTCTGGCCCGTTTCATGGACTATTACTCAGTTTTGGGGCCCC
>NW_025277741.1:0-1261 GCF_018294505.1 Triticum aestivum
AACTTGTAATACGGTAATTATTTTAAAAAAGTGTTCTCAGAAATGAGCTATCATGCGTGAAGATTCATGGCTTTCAAGCCAAATGATCAATCTTATGGCCACATTCATGGCATAGTTTGTTCAAATGATCTCATATTGTGCACAAGGGTACATCTTGGAATTCCAAACAATGTTGCCTAAGGAAGTTTTCATTTTCTTTGCACGGAAAATTCATTTTTCATTTTCCGAGTGCCCAAAAGGAGGTTTTTTTGTGAAGGAACTACCAAATAATTGTTGCAAAAATGGACCAAATCAATTTTATAAAATACTAGGCCATATATAATGCACAATTGACAAAATGGTTGGGTGAAACAAGTTTTGATCCACCTCTGGTGAAAAAGACAAATTGTTGCCGATTCAGTTGGAAACGGGTCAAATTTGAACTGCAACTGCCTCATAGTTTGCTCTTTATTTTTTCTAAAAATCATTTCTAGGTACATAAGTATCTATTTCATCATAGAAACACCAAAAGTTTTCCAAGATTCAACCACTAGCTAGGAACGGTCAAGCCCACCGTTTTGACCGCATTTTCAAACGGGCATAAAAAATTCAAAAAAAAATCAAAAAATTGGAAAACCTTCGCACTGTGTCATTATATGTGACCAAGTTTCCACGAAAAATAATAAACTTGTAATACGGTAATTATTTTAAAAAAGTGTTCTCAGAAATGAGCTATCGTGCGTGAAGATTCATGGCTTTCAAGCCAAATGATCAATCTTATGGCCACATTCATGGCATAGTTTGTTCAAATGATCTCATATTGTGCACAAGGGTACATCTTGGAATTCCAAACAGTGTTGTCTAAGGAAGTTTTCATTTTCTTTGCACGGAAAATTCATTTTTCATTTTCCGATTGCCCAAAAGGAGGTTTTTTTGTGAAGGAACTACCAAATAATTGTTGCAAAAATGGACCAAATCAATTTTATAAAATACTAGGCCATATATAATGCACAATTGACAAAATGGTTGGGTGAAACAAGTTTTGATCCATCTCTGGTGAAGAAGACAAAAGTTCGTCGATTCAGTTGGAAACGGGTCAAATTTGAACTGCAACTGCCTCATAGTTTGCTCTTTATTTTTTCCAAAAATCATTTCTAGGTACGTAAGTATCTATTTTATCATAGAAACACCAAAAAATTTCCAAGATTCAACAACTAGCTAGGAACGGTCAAGCCCACCGTTTTGACCGCATTTTCAAACGGGCATAAAAAATTCAAAAAAA
>NW_025277742.1:0-1261 GCF_018294505.1 Triticum aestivum
GACGCCGCCGCCCCGTCGTCCTCGTCCTCGCCCTCCTCCTCGTCCGCGCCACCGCCGCGCCGCTCCGACCTCCTCCTTGTCCCCTCCGGCCTCCTCCGCCTCCTCAGGTACTGCCCCCACCTCTCCCTCCCCCTCCGGCCTCCTCCTTCCCCTTTGTAAATTTTAGGGTGTAGGGTTTGACTCTGAAGCTTTGTATTCTGGCAGTCAATTGGATGCATCATGCCTTATCCAAACGCGCCTGCAATTGCTCCCCACACAGATTACTTCCATAATGCAGCATAAATTTGTTTCAGTAACCCTGTAGTGCACTTTTTTTGGAACCGTCTGTTGCCCAGTTGCTGTAAACTCTTACAAATTATCACATAGTCTACTGTTGAAGTGCAGCTAGATATTGGTGAAAATGAACCATCATAAAAATCTGTAGTAGCTACTATATTGAAAAAATACAACCAATCTTCTTTGCACTCTTATATATGTTAGCAAGCTCTTTATTCTACTTAAGTCAAAATTGAGCACATCATCAAGTTGTGTATTTTTTTTCAAGTACCTGCACAAAGAGACACACAGGGAAAATATGGCTTCAGAGCAACAAAAGATCAAATGAATCCCTTGTCCATGTCCAGAACTAGTTATATTGAATTTTGATGCTTCACCTAACATCTGACCACTTTATGTGGTCTAGGCGTTTACTGCATGAAGAAAAATAATCATGACTTTGTGCAAGACACTGACTGAAAATGGGTGTAGCTACACCCGGTAGTAGGATGCATTTTCCCGGTAAAAATAATCATGACTTTGTGCAAGACACTGACTGAAACTGGTTATGAATATGTATATATATATGAATGTTAAAGAGGAAAATCATGAAGGGTAGCTGCCAAGAATTTTAGATGAAGCAAAGCAGTGTTGCCCTGTTCTTATGCTGCCAACAGTTAATTTGATTTGATGATTCCCCTTTGCAAGATTTTGATTTTGATTTTGAATTGCTGAATAGTGGTAGTAGTACTACCACATTGCACTTGGAATTGCATTTGGAGAGTGGAGAGTGTGATGATGATGATCAGGTAGCTAGCAATGTGAAGAGTGGGGTGTTGGTGATGAGCAAGCAGAGGATGAGTGTGTAGTGCAATGCAAACGAGTGTAAAGTGGCAAGCAAGCAAACAGGGGAGCAGGAAAAGGTGTGGGGTACTGCTACTCCTCTCCTCTCCAGTAGGCATTGTGCTCACGTAAAGGGAGCTGTGATCTTCTTCCTCCTCCTCCT
>NW_025277743.1:0-1261 GCF_018294505.1 Triticum aestivum
TCTTCCTCTCCACCGAGCCACGAGGTCCCGGACGCGCTGCAACGCCGCCACCATCGCCGTTCCCGTCGCCGGCCACCGAAGCTCACCGCCATCGATTCGCGACGTCTGGCGCGCCCCCGAGCCCACTGACCTTCTGCGCCGCCTCCCTGTGAGCTCCTCATCTCCTCTCTTTGCTCGCCCCCTCCGTTCTCGTCCCCTAGCTAGCTGCCCCGCCGAACCTGAGCTCCGGCCGCCGCTGACCTCGTCGCCGCCGTCACTGCAGCCACTGGAGCTCCCACCCGAGTACACCATCGTGCTCAGAATGTCTCCACGAGCCCGTTGCATGCCGCAGCTCGACCTCCCGTGCCCCCTAGTGGTCGCCCGTGTCTCACCCGAGCTCCGGTGGCCGCAACCGAGCTCGCCGCCATCGACTCCGGCCACCCCAGGCCCGGCTAGCACCACCTAACGACGCGCGCCGGCGAGGGCACTCCGACGCGCCTAGCCGCAGCTCGAATCGTGCCCTGTGGGCGATTCCCGAGCCTCCGCCGCGTCTGGTCGTTGCCGGCGGCTAGACGCCGGTGGATTAGCCCCGGTTGACCAGGGATTTGACCCCCCTGGGTCACTGACGTGTGGGCCCGCCCTGCTAATTAAACCTAGGATTAGGACTAACTAAGATTAGTTAGTCTAATGACTCTGACCCGTGGGTCCCGCGCCACAGGTTTGACTCTGGTCAACCTGTTGACCTGCTGACGTCATGCCAACGTCATGCTGACGCAATAACTCCTTTCTGGAATTTAAATAAATCTTAAATGATTTATTAATTTTAGAAAATGTCCTAAACTTCTAAAAATCATAGAAATTCAACCGTAACTCCAAATTAAATAATTTATATATGAAAAATTATCAGAAAAATTCAAGGAATCCATCTGTACCATTTTCATGCATGTTTGAACAATGTTTGTCCTCTGTTTTGGACAAAACAAATAAAGGGCATTTAAATAATCATATATGGAGTTGGAATTTGAATCTTGGATTCAAACCTAACCTGTTGCTAGTTGCATTAGCCCAAAACACACTCATATTGCCATGTCATGAGCATGCATCATATTGTGCATTGCATTGATTGTATTTCTTCTCTGTTGCCGGTATCTGTCCCCTCTCGGTAGACGATGTTCCGACGATGTGATCGTTGACACTAATGAAGACTCAATGCTATCTTCAGAAGTGCCAGGCAAGCAAAACCCCCTTGTTCATTCCGATAAAATCCCACTCTCTCGCTCCT
>NW_025277744.1:0-1261 GCF_018294505.1 Triticum aestivum
GGCAGACTGGATGAAAAAGGCACGCTAGGAGGGGAACAAATAATATGTATGGACGGACATTCTCTCACTGAAGCACACTACATAGTTCTACAGAATTCCGCCTTGGTGGCTCCGTATATGGATGAACACAAGAATTTGCTACGCTCCAAACACTCGGAGCGGTCTGATGACTGGATTACACGTGAACAAACCAGGAGTTCGCTAGCTGGTTGCAGACACGTACCATGCATGACACCTCTATTGAAGATGACATGTACTTGCTGTCCCAGTTACCATCTTCGAATATAATGACTTTCAAAGGGTACGAGATAAATGGTAATACATTTTACACGATCGCCCAAGATAAGAAGAGCACCAACCAAAACAGTGGTGTCCGCTTTGATGCAGAAACCAAGACGGGAAAGAAAACATATTATGGTTATATACAGGACATATGGGAACTTGACTATCGACGTGGTTTAAAGGTCCCTTTGTTTCGGTGCAAATGGGTCAATATGACACGAGGCGGGGTAACAGAAGACCCGCAGTACGGAATGACAACAGTGGATCTCAACAATCTTGCGTATGCAGACGAACCATTCGTCCTAGCCAATGATGTGGCACAGGTTTTCTATGTGAAGGACATGTCTACCAAGCCAAGAAAAAGAAAATATAAGGAAGCGAATGCATCGTACGATGAGCCAAAGCGGCACATAGTTCTTTCTGGGAAGAGAAATATCGTGGGAGTGGATGACAAGACAGACAAGTCAGAAGATTAAAAAAAGTTTGATGAAATTGCTCCATTCACAGTGAATATTGACCCGAGCATCCCGTTAAGTGATGAAGATTTTCCATGGTTACGGTGCAAAGGGACACACGGGAAGAAAAAGTTTCACACCCAAAGATCTGGGATGTGATCGGCTTCACTAGCTATCATCACTTTCTTCTGTGTTTCGCACCGAGAGGGGAATCTCTGTAATAGTTAGGGTAGTTATGTGTTTTGGCATTTGAAACGCGAAGAAATTTTATGTGCAAACAAATTCTTTCATGCCTTTACTGATTTTTAAAGTTAAGTTATTCACAAACTAGTGATTCACACTAATTTCAAATAATTCAAAATTTAAACTATTCAAATTTGAAAACTACGGGCACTAACAGAAAGTTTGTAATTTTTTGTACCTAAAACAAAAATGTTCACAAAAAAACTCTAAATACACAAAAAAAACACAAAAATAAATAAAGCAAAAAAATAATAAAAAAAACCCTAACAGAAAGTTTGTAA
>NW_025277745.1:0-1261 GCF_018294505.1 Triticum aestivum
TCGGTCAACAACAATCACAGTTTGGGCCGATTCTGGCCCGTTTCTTGGACTACTACTCTATTTTGGGGTCTCAGAGTCATTTCCATGATTGACGAACCCCAGGGTGCGTTTACATGTCGGTCATCAAAACTCACATATTTGGCCGAATCGTGTCCGTTTCGTGCACTATTACTCAATGTTTTGGAGACCCAGAGGGATTTCCACGATTGATGAACCCCGGGGTGCATTTATGTGTCTGTCGTCAACACTCACAGTTTTGGCCAATTCTGACATGTTTCGTGGACTATTACTCACGGTTTTGGGGTCCCGAAGTGATTTCCATAGTTGTTGAACTCCAAGGTGTGCTTACGTGTTGGTCATCAACACTCGCAGTTTTGGCCGATTCTGGCCCGTTTCATGGACTATTACTCACCGTTTTGGGGTCCCAAAGCGATTTCCATGGTTGTCGAATTCCAAGGTGCGCTTACATGTCGGTCATCAACGATCACAGTTTGGGCCGATTCAGGCCCGTTTCTTGGACTATTACTCTATTTTGGGGTCTTGGAGTCATTTCGATGATTGACGAACCCTTGGTGCGTTTACGTTTCGGTGATCAACACTCACATATTCGGCCGATTCTAGTCCGTTTTGTGCACTATCACTCAGCATTTTGGGGACCTAGAGCAATTTCCACGATCGATGAACCCCGGGGTTCGTTTATGTGTCCGTCGTCAACACTGAGAGTTTTAGCCAATTCTGACGGGTTTCGTGGACTATTACTCACCGTTTTGGGGTCCCGAAGTGATTTCCATAGTTGTTGAACCCCAAGCTGTCCTTACGTGTTGGTCATCAACACTCGCAGTTTTGGCCGATTCTGGCCCGTTTCATGGACTATTACTCACCGTTTTGGGGTCCCAAAGCGATTTCCATGGTTGTCGAACTCCAAGGTGCGCTTACGTGTCGGTCAACAACAATCACAGTTTGGGCCGATTCTGGCCCGTTTCTTGGACTACTACTCTATTTTGGGGTCTCAGAGTCATTTCCATGATTGACGAACCCCAGGGTGCGTTTACATGTCGGTCATCAAAACTCACATATTTGGCCGAATCGTGTCCGTTTCGTGCACTATTACTCAATGTTTTGGAGACCCAGAGGGATTTCCACGATTGATGAACCCCGGGGTGCATTTATGTGTCTGTCGTCAACACTCACAGTTTTGGCCAATTCTGACATGTTTCGTGGACTATTACTCACGGTTTTGGGGTCCCGAAGTGATTTCCAT
>NW_025277746.1:0-1261 GCF_018294505.1 Triticum aestivum
TACGTATACACGGTGTAGAAATATGTGGAGCTGGGTTGGCTATATATGGTAGCAAAAAATTAGCAATAATCAATTCAAAGATGCAATGTTGAATAAACGCTCAACGACGGTACTGTGCTGGTCCTAGGCTAGACCGAACTAGAGACGCGAGCCTAGAACACTAATGAGGTCACGTCGTAGCACAACCAGCATCAATGAAGGATACAAAGTAGCTCTGGACAGCAAGATATAAGTGAAGATCACAACGGCAGTAAAGATAATGATGTGAAACAATAGCCAAGCTGTTTTACTGAACAGTGCACAAAACAGATTCCAATCCGAATTCAGGTACGAGATTGATTCTAGATAGATCCAATTTTTTTTCTTCTCTCTTTTTTTTCTCACGCTTTTTTTTTCTTTTTCTTCTCCCTCTTTTTCTTTTTTTTTCTTTCCTTTTTTCTCTCTCTTTTTTCTTTATCTTCTTTTTCTCCCTCTTTCCAAGACAAACTAGATAAGATGCAGATTCGATCAGGCAAAGATGTGAGTGACCTCAACTATGATTATGACAATAAACAGTGCGTAGCACGTGGTGGAAATTGGTGGATTGGATGGTGGACATCGGATGGGATAACGATGCAGCGGCTGCGTGACTAATGTGAACAGAACTCGAAACTCTAAAGGAACTAGACACTAAGACCAGCAACTCGACACGACGATGCAACCGATGATTCAACTATGCAAGCAATGAAAAGAAAATTGCAAAGGCTCAGACTGGCTTGGACCAAGGATGAATAGATCTAACTCTTTTTTGTGGCTTTTTCTTGGACAATAGGTAAGAAAATAAATCTAATCTAGGAAAACTGGAAATTCTCACCGAGCAACCTGAAAACTGATACCACTTGATAGAGGCGGGGGGTGTCCCGATCTTTCGATGAGATGATAACTATCGATTTGGTGGAGACGACTTTGACGATTCGACTACAAACGTGCACGACGTTGCGCCTTAGCAATCGCTAAACCAACTCCGAGAGGTTATTGACCACGCCAGAGCACAATCAACCTGACCACGAAGGTCTATTCCTGCAAGCAATCGAAGAACAAGCAAGAATATGATAAAGCAATCTCAATATTGCGAATATAGATGAAGTATTGATAAAGGTGGGGATCTGTAAACGGTCTTGGTCTGGTCGTTGGACACAAACAAAGTACACGAAGTTGCAATGCCTAACTTTTAACTAAACAAATCCCAAGGAAAAGCTACTAGATGGATCTACTTATATAG
>NW_025277747.1:0-1261 GCF_018294505.1 Triticum aestivum
GTGAAATTATTTGCTTGCATGGTGTGCCAAATACTATTGTTTCAGATCATGATACTAAATTTCTTAGCCACTTTTGGAGATGTTTATGGGCTAAGTTGGGGACTAAACTGCTTTTTAGTACTACTTGTCACCCCCAAACTGATGGACAAACTGAAGTAGTCAATAGAACGTTGTCTACTATGCTTAGGGCTGTTTTGAAGAATAATAAGAAAATGTGGGAGGAATGCTTGCCTCATATTGAATTTGCTTATAATCGTTCATTGCATTCTACTACTAAGATGTGCCCTTTTGAAGTTGTGTATGGTTTCCTACCTCATGCACCTATTGATTTGTTGCCTCTTCCATCTTCGGAGAAGGTTAATTTTGATGCTAAACAACGTGCTGAATTGATTTTAAAAATGCATGAGTTAACTAAGGAAAACATTGAGCGCATGAATGCTAAATATAAACTTGCTGGAGATAGGGGTAGAAAACATGTTGTGTTTGCACCTGGAGATCTTGTTTGGTTACATTTGCGTAAGGATAGATTTCCTGATTTGCGCAAATCAAAGTTAATGCCACGTGCTGATGGTCCCTTTAAGGTGTTAGAGAAAATAAATGATAATGCATATAAACTTGAGCTGCCTGCAGATTTTGGGGTTAGTCCCACTTTTAACATTGCAGATTTGAAGCCTTATTTGGGTGAGGAAGATGAACTTCCGTCGAGGACGACTTCATTTCAAAAAGGGGAGGATGATGAGGACATCAATACAATTGTTAAACCCACAGCCCCTGCTGCTATACATACTGGACCAATTACTAGAGCTCGTGCACGCCAACTAAATTACCAGGTACTTCCGTTTCTTGGTAATGATTCTAATGTTCATGAGAATATGATGCTGCCTAAATTGGATACATTTGTTTTGCTTACAAATGAAGGGCCTAGCTTGGAGAAGGATGAACATTGGAGCAAGAACAAGCATGGAGATGATGGCATGCGCAAGGGGAACAAGAACGGAGTTACAAGTGATGATTTCAGGACTTTGAAGCCACCATAATGGGTGCATGAAGCCTTGGACGAAATATACAAGATGCCACTTCATAAATTTCGTCCCGAGGCTATTTTAGGTGCTGCGTCACCTTATTATTGGGCCAGGCCCATGTAATTTCGAAATACATAAGTATAGGCTATTTTTAGAGTCCGTATGTGTGGGGAAACAAGAGATAGGGTTGATTTCGGACCCCTCCACCAAGGGCCACGAAATTCCCCCCTCTTCCTCCA
>NW_025277748.1:0-1261 GCF_018294505.1 Triticum aestivum
AAGCCACCATAATGGGCGCATGAAGCCTTGGACGAAATATACAAGATGCCACTTCATAAATTTCGTCCCGAGGTTATTATAGGTGCTGCGTCACCTTATTATTGGGCCAGGCCCATGTAATTTCGAAATACATAAGTATAGGCTATTTTTAGAGTCCGTATGTGTGGGGAAACAAGAGATAGGGTTGATTTCGGACCCCTCCACCAAGGGCCACGAAATTCCCCCCCTCTTCCTCCATATATACAGCCCTTAGGGCATCGTTTAGACTTTGGGTTTTGTTTAGATTAAAAGTTCGCCATAGCTGCAACTTCGCGTACTTCGTTTGTGTTCAACGACCAGACAAAGGCGTCACAGAACCCCACCTTGATCAATAAAGCTTTCATCTTATATTCGCAATATACAGATTGCAATCTTAGTTTCTTGCTTGTTCTTCGGTTGCTCGCAGGAAACAGACCCTCGTGGTCCGGTTGATCGTGCTCCGGTGTGGTCAATAACCTCTCGAAGTTGGTTTAGCGATTGCTAAGGCGCGACGTCCTCGCACGTTCGTAGTCGGATCGTCAAAGTCGACTTCCACCAAAGCGATATCCATCATCTCATCGAAAGACGGGACACCTTTGCCTCTATCAAGTTGTGTATGGTTTCCTACCTCGTGCACCTATTGATTTGTTGCCTCTTCCATCTTCGGAGAAGGTTAATTTTGATGCTAAACAACATGCTGAATTGATTTTAAAAATGCATGAGTTAACTAAGGAAAACATTGAGCGTGTGAATGCTAAATATAAACTTGCTGGAGATAAGGGTAGAAAACATGTTGTGTTTGCACCAGGAGATCTTGTTTGGTTACATTTGCGTAAGGATAGATTTCCTCATTTGCGCAAATCAAAGCTAGTGGCATGTGCTGATGGTCCCTTTAAGGTGTTAGAGAAAATAAATGATAATGCATATAAACTTGAGCCGCCTGCAGATTTTGGGGTTAGTCCCACTTTTAACATTGCAGATTTGAAGCCTTATTTGGGTGAGGAAGATGAGCTTCCGTCGAGGACGACTTCATTTCAAGAAGGGGAGGATGATGAGGACATCAATACCATTGTTACACCCACAGCCCCTACTGCTACATATACGGGACCAATTACTAGAGCTCGCGCACGCCAATTAAATTATCAGGTACTTTCGTTTCTTGGTAATGATTCTAATGTTCATGAGAATATGATGCTGCCTAAATTGGATACATTTGTTTTGCTTACAAATGAAGGGCCTAGCT
>NW_025277749.1:0-1261 GCF_018294505.1 Triticum aestivum
TCCGTAAGGGACTTAGTCCTGAGCTTCGCCGCGACCTCCGTCTGCATGAGTGCACATCTTTTCAGAAACTTGTCAATAAAGCCATCAGTGCTGAAACTGGTCAGACTGACTATGACGCAACACGCAAGCATGGCCGTGATATGGGTTCCTCATCCGGTGCTGGTCCTCAGAAGCGCCGCGTGTGGGTGCCCAACACCGCCCTGCCACCCAGGTTCACACCGAGGCCATCCTTCCAGGCGCCTCGCCCCGTTCAACAGTCTGCACCGGCCAAGCCCTATGGGGGTCCAACTAACAATGCTCCTCCACGTACCAGTTCCGTGACTTGTTTCAAGTGTGGGGAATCTGGTCACTATATGCGTGAGTGTCCCCAGACCAACCCCAATCAATCTGCTAAAGCTGTTGGCCGTGGCAAGCCGACAGGAAAAATATTTCACGCCAGACCGGTCACCGCTTCACGTGGCCATGTCAACTGTATCTCTGCCAAAGAAGCTCAAGAGGATCCCAACGTCGTTCTCGGTACGCTTCTTGTAAATTGCCACCCGGCATCTGTTCTTTTCGATACAGGAGCCTCTCATTCTTTTATATCTGAAAATTATGCTCGTTTGCATAACGTTGCATTCTGTGACATGCCATCCACTATGGAAATTTCTACCCCTGGTTCTAGATGGCAGACCTCTAGGGTAAGTTATGGAAATGAAATCCAAGTCGACAGACTTGTTTTTCTCGCGTCTTTGATATTCCTTAAATCTTCAGATATTAATATCATTTTGGGTATGGACTGGATGTCAGCTCATCAAGCCAAAATTGATTGCTTCTCTAGGACTGTTCAACTTACCCATCCTTCGGGGAAGATAGTCAATGTCTTGACCCGAATAGCCAAGCGACAATTATATTCTCTTAACGCCAGCCCTTTGCCAGACCTTGAGGACATTCCGGTAGTCCGTGACTTCCCGGATGTCTTTCCAGAGGAATTGCCAGGTGTTCCACCTGACAGGGATGTTGAGTTCGTAATCGACCTCATCCCCGGAACTGTTCCGATTGCTAGAAGACCTTATAAGATGGCACCACTAGAACTAGCCGAGCTTAAGAAACAACTCGATGAATCCTTGAAAAGGGGTTTCATCCGCCCTAGTTCATCTCCGTGGGCTTGCCCCGTCCTATTCGTCAAGAAGAAGGATGGTACGGACCGGATGGTTGTAGATTACCGACCTATCAATTTGGTCACAATCAAGAACAAATATCCACTTCCCAGGATCAACGA
>NW_025277750.1:0-1261 GCF_018294505.1 Triticum aestivum
CGTTCCCAGGTAGCTTCACGGTCGGAATGGTGTGACCACTTAACTTTGAGAAATTTGATTGACTTGTTGCGAGTCTTGCGTTCAGTCTCTTCGAGAATAGCAACTGGGTGCTCACGATAGGAGAGATCTTCTTGGAGCTCAATGTCCTCGAAGTTGACGGTGCGGTCAGGAGTCTTGAAGCACTTTCGAAGCTGAGAGACATGGAACACATCATGAACATTTGCAAAGTTTGAAGGAAGCTCGAGTTGGTAGGCGAGGTCGCCTCTCTTGCTGACAATCTTGAAAGGTCCCACGTATCTAGGGGCAAGCTTCCCTTTGATACCGAAGCGACGAGTACCTTTCATGGGAGAGACGCGGAGGTAAACATGATCTCCAATCTCGAAAACCAGATCACGATGCTTACTATCATAGTAGCTCTTCTGGCGGGACTGGGCTGCTTTGAGGTTATCACGAATGACTTTGCACATCTCTTCTGCTTCTATGATTAAGTCATTACCCAGCAGCTGACGTTCACCGGTTTCGGACCAGTTGAGAGGGGTACGGCACTTTCTGCCATACAGAATTTCAAAGGGGGCCTTGCCCGAACTTGCTTGAAAGCTGTTGTTGTATGAGAATTCAGCATAAGGAAGACAATCCTCCCACTTCATGCCGAAGGAGATCACACAAGCCCTGAGCATATCTTCAAGAATTTGGTTGACACGCTCGACTTGACCGCTTGTTTGAGGATGGAAAGCTGTGCTGAAGCGGATGTTGGTGCCCATGGCCTTCTGAAAAGAATCCCAAAACTTGGAGGTAAAGATGCTGCCACGGTCTGAAGATATCACTTGAGGAATACCGTGCAGAGAGACAATGCGAGAGGTATAGAGTTCCGCCAATTGAGCTGCAGTGATTGACTCTTTGATAGGTAGAAAATGAGCCACCTTGGTGAGCTTGTCGATGACGACAAATATAGCATCATTGCCACGCTTGGACTTTGGAAACCCAGTCACGAAGTCCATTTCAATGTGGTCAAACTTCCATTCTGGAATGGCAAGAGGTTGGAGGAGACCAGCTGGCCTTTGGTGTTCTGCCTTCACTCTTCTGCAGACATCACATTCGTTCACGAATTGAGCGATCTCGCGCTTCATTCGAGTCCACCAATAAGCTTGCTTGAGGTCCTGATACATCTTCGTACTACCAGGGTGGATGGAGAGGAGAGAGTTGTGAGCCTCGTTCATAATCACCTTACGGAGTTCACCTTTGGGCACAACAATTCGATCCT
>NW_025277751.1:0-1261 GCF_018294505.1 Triticum aestivum
ACGCCAAGAAGCAAGCAAGGTTCCGTAAGGGACTTAGTCCTGAGCTTCGCCGCGACCTCCGTCTGCATGAGTGCACATCTTTTCAGAAACTTGTCAACAAAGCCATCAGTGCTGAAACTGGTCAGACTGACTACGACGCAACACGCAAGCATGGCCGTGATATGGGTTCCTCATCCGGTGCTGGTCCCCAGAAGCGCCGCGTGTGGGTACCCAACACCGCCCTGCCACCCAGGTTCACACCGAGGCCATCTTTCCAGGCGCCTCGCCCTGTTCAACAGTCTGCACCGACCAAGCCCTATGGGGGTCCATCTAACAATGCTCCTCCACGTACCAGTTCCGTGACTTGTTTCAAATGTGGGGAATCTGGTCACTATATGCGTGAGTGTCCCCAGACCAACCCCAATCAATCTGCTAAAGCTGTTGGCCGTGGCAAGCCGACAGGGAAAGTGTTTCATGCTAAACCGGTCACTGCTTCACGTGGCCATGTCAACTGTATCTTTGCCGAAGAAGCTCAAGAGGATCCCAACGTCGTTCTCGGTACGCTTCTTGTTAATTGCCACCCGGCATCTGTTCTTTTCGATACAGGAGCCTCTCATTCTTTTATATCCGAAAATTATGCTCGTTTGCATAACGTTGCATTCTGCGACATGCCATCCACTATGGAAATTTCTACCCCTGGTTCTAGATGGCAGACCTCTAGGGTAAGTTATGGAAATGAAATCCAAGTCGACAGACTTGTTTTTCTCGCATCTTTGATAGCCCTTAAATCTTCAGATATTAACATCATTCTGGGTATGGACTGGATGTCAGCTCATGAAGACAAGATTGATTGCTTCTCTAGGACTGTTCAACTCACCCATCCTTCGGGGAAGATAGTCAATGTCTTGACCCGATTAGCCAAGCGACAATTATATTCTCTTAACGCCAGCCCTTTGCCAGACCTTGAGGACATTCCGATAGTCCGTGACTTTCCGGATGTTTTTCCAGAGGAATTGCCAGGTGTTCCACCTGACAGGGATGTTGAGTTCGTAATAGACCTCATTCCAGGAACCGTTCCGATTGCTAGAAGACCTTATAAGATGGCACCACTAGAACTAGCCGAGCTTAAGAAACAACTCGATGAATCCTTGAAAAAGGGTTTCATCCGCCCTAGTTCATCTCCGTGGGCTTGCCCCGTCCTATTCGTCAAGAAGAAGGATGGTACGGACCGGATGGTTGTAGATTACCGACCTGTCAATTTGGTCACAATCAAGAACAAATA
>NW_025277752.1:0-1261 GCF_018294505.1 Triticum aestivum
CAAGAGGTTGGAGGAGACCAGCTGGCCTTTGGTGTTCTGCCTTCACTCTTCTGCAGACATCACATTCATTCACGAATTGAGCGATCTCGCGCTTCATTCGAGTCCACCAATAAGCTTGCTTGAGGTCCTGATACATCTTCGTACTACCAGGGTGGATGGAGAGGAGAGAGTTGTGAGCCTCGTTCATGATCACCTTACGGAGTTCACCTTTGGGCACAACAATTCGATCCTCGAAGAAGAGAGTGTCCTTGTCATCAAGTCGGTAGCACTTGTACTTGGACTGACTCTTTGCAATACCAATCTTCACCTTCTTCACCATAGCATCAAGAAGTTGGGCTTGGCGAATCTGGTCTTCTATGGTAGGAGAGACTTGAAGGTTGGCGAGGAAACCTTGAGGAACAACTTGCAGATTAAGCTTGCGGAAAGCTTCACAAAGCTCGGGTTGATAAGGCTTGAGAATCAGACTGTTGCAATATGCTTTTCTGCTCAAAGCATCAGCAATCACATTAGCCTTGCCTGGAGTATACTCGATACTCGGATTGTACTCTTGAATCATTTCGACCCATCGAGTCTGCCTGAGGTTGAGATTAGGCTGAGTGAAGATGTACTTGAGACTCTTGTGATCAGTGAAAATATCCACTTTCCTTCCCAATAGAAGATGTCTCCAAGTCAACAAAGCGTGTACAACTTCCGCCAACTCGAGATCATGAGTGGGGTAGTTCTTCTCATTAGGTTTCAACTGGCGAGAGGTATAAGCAACAACTTTCTTCTCTTGCATCAGTACATCACTGAGACCTTGGAGAGAGGCATCACAAAAGACCTCGTACGGCTTGGTTTCATCAGGTGGAGTCAGAACTGGAGCAGTGATCAATTTCTCTTTCAAAGAGTTGAAAGCAATATCACACTCCGGAGACCAAACGTACTTGACGTGCTTCTGAAGAAGATTTGAGAGAGGCTTGGCGATCTTAGAAAAGTTTTCAACGAATCTTCTGCAATAGCTTGCGAGACCGAGGAAACTGCGGAGTTGCTTTACATTCTGAGGAGGTTCCCAATTCACAATTGCAGACACCTTCTCAGGATTCACGGAAATGCCCTTGGCGGAGATGATATGACCAAGATAAAGAACCTCATCGAGCCAAAATTCACACTTGGAGAACTTGGCGTAGAACTGATGTTCTCTGAGCTTGTCAAGAACCAAACGCAAGTGCTTGGCATGATCTTTCTTGTTCTTCGAGAAAACCAGAATGTCGTCGAGATAGAC
>NW_025277753.1:0-1261 GCF_018294505.1 Triticum aestivum
AACCTTTTCATAGTTCATTTGAAATGCTTTTCAATTTTAGGATCTTATAGCTCAAAATAATTAGTAAATGCATGAAAAATGACAAATGAAGTCAGAAAGGATTGAAAAATGATGATGTGGCTTTAAATGGTGCATTTTGAACACACAAAAAGTCGGGAGTTCAAATAAGTTTTAAAAAATGAAATCCCTTTGTAACAGACGAGTTTCCGGATGAAATCCTGATACTTTGAAAGAGATTGTCCGTTTCGTACACGAAGTGCATCCAGTTTTTGTCGTAACCCTCTCAACTTTCTTGCACATGCTATGTGGATGAAATGATGATATCATGCCAACTTTCAACCTTTTAAGAGTTCATTTGAAATGTTTTCAATTTTAGGGTCTTATAGCTCAAAATAATTAGTAAATGCATAAAAAATAACAAATGAAGTCAGAAAGGATTGAAAAATGATGATGTGGTTTTGAATGGTGCATTTTGAACACACAAAAAGTCAGGAGTTCAAATAAGGTTTAAAAAAATGAAATCCCTTTGTAACAGACGAGTTTCCGGATGAAATCCTGATACTTTGAAAGAGATTGTCCGTTTTGTACACGAAGTGCATCCAGTTTTTGCCGTAACCCTCTCAACTTTCTTGCACATCGTATGTGGATGAAATGATGATATCATGCCAACTTTCAACCTTTTCAGAGTTCATTTGAAATGCTTTTCAATTTTAGGGTCTTATAGCTCAAAATAATTAGTAAATGCATGAAAAATAACAAATGAAGTCAGAAAGGATTGAAAAATTATGATGTGGCTTTGAATGGTGCATTTTGAACACACAAAAAGTCAGGAGTTCAAATAAGGTTTAAAAAATGAAATCCCTTTGTAACAGACGAGTTTTCGGATGAAATCCCGATACTTTGAAAGAGATTGTCCGTTTTGTACACGAAGTGCATCCAGTTTTTGCCGTAACCCTCTCAACTTTCTTGCACATGCTATGTGGATGAAATGATGATATCATGCCAACTTTCAACCTTTTCAGAGTTCATTTGAAATGCTTTTCAATTTTAGGGTCTTATAGCTCAAAATAATTAGTAAATGCATGAAAAATAACAAATGAAGTCAGAAAGGATTGAAAAATGATGATGTGGCTTTGAATGGTGCATTTTGAACACACAAAAAGTCAGGAGTTCAAATAAGTTTTAAAAAATGAAATCCCGTTGTAACAGACGAGTTTCCGGATGAAATCCTGATACTTTGAAAGAGATTGTCCGTTTTGTA
>NW_025277754.1:0-1261 GCF_018294505.1 Triticum aestivum
TGGCCCGTTTCATGGACTATTACTCAATGCTTTGGGGTCCAGGAGTGGTTTCCATGGTTACCAAACCCTCGAGTGCGTTTACGTGTCGGTCGTAAACACTCGCTCTTTTGGCCAATTCTGGCCTGTTTCATGGACTATTACTTACTATTTTGGGGTCCTAGAGTGACTTCCACAATTAACAAACCCTGGGGTGCGTTTATGTGTCGGTCATCAACACTCGCTGTTTTGGCTGATTCTGGCCCGTTTCCTGGATTATTACTCACCGTTTTGGGGTCGCGAAGCGATTTCCATAATTGTTGAACCCCAAGGTCTGCTTACGTGTCGATCATCAACACTGGCAGTTTTGGCCGATTCTGGCCCGTTTGATGGACTATTACTCACTGTTTTTGGGTCCCGGAGTGGTTTCCATGGTTAACAAACCATCCGGTGTGTTTACATGTCAGTCATCAACGCTCGCAATTTTGGCTTATTCTGACCTGTTTCTTCGAATATTACTCACTGTTTTGGGGTCCCGAAGCGATTTCCATAGGTGTTGGTCATCAACACTGGCAGTTTTGACCGATTCTGGCCCGGTTCTTGGACTATTACTCACTGTTTTGGGGTGCCAGAGCGATTTCCATAGTTGTTGAACCCCAAGAAGCGCTTACGTGTCGGTCATCAACACTCGCTGTTTTGGCCGATTCTGGCCCGTTTCTTGGATTATTACTCACCGTTTTGGGGTCGCGAAGCGATTTCCATAATTGTTGAACCCCAAGGTCTGCTTACGTGTCGATCATCAACACTGGCAGTTTTGGCCGATTCTGGCCCGTTTGATAGACTATTACTCACTATTTTTGGGTCCCGGAGTGGTTTCCATGGTTAACAAACCATGCGGTGTGTTTACATGTCGGTCATCAACGCTCGCAATTTTGGCCTATTCTGACCTGTTTCTTCGAATATTACTCACTGTTTTGGGGTCCCGAAGCGATTTCCATAGGTGTTGGTCATCAACACTTGCAGTTTTGACCGATTCTGGCCCGGTTCTTGGACTATTACTCACTGTTTTGGGGTGCCAGAGCGATTTCCATAGTTGTTGAACCCCAAGAAGCGCTTACGTGTCGGTCATCAACACTGGCAGTTTTGGCCGATTCTAGCCCGTTTCGTGGACGATTACTCACTATTTGGGGTTCCCGGAGAGATTTCCATGATTAACGAACCCTGGGGTGCGTTTACGTGTCGGTGATCAATACTGGTAGTTTTGGCCGATTCTGACCCGTTTCTT
>NW_025277755.1:0-1261 GCF_018294505.1 Triticum aestivum
CACCATCATGTACAAGGCAGTGCACATGACATACGAAGCGTCCCCGAGTCGGCATAGCCAAGGACTCTTTAAGACACAACGAGACCACTGTAAAATCGACCGTGAATAGGCGGACCACTAGACGTCGAACCCCAATTTCATATCATACATCTGTCGGAAAGATATCTTAAGAGCTACTTGAATTCCCACCTATGAAACTCCCGAAATTTTCAGGTTATGCAATCAGGTGTTGGGGATACAGGGGAAGCATAATATCTCACCCAAAACTAACAAATCCTACATCCAGCTGTATCCATCCTTCAACACATAACCAAGAAACCTTCGGAAATCGTCTACCTCAACCTTCGAAAAGCATCCGTTATACAAGTTATGGCAATACTCCCGTACTCACCTCAGTACTGGGTTATCGGGGTTATCTCACCAACAACTGCATAAAAGAGATTTTCGATGTCGGCGTACTAAACTCAGGTATTCCAGAACTGCAACGATAAAATTATGACGACAACACCTCGGAGCTCAACTCCCCGGGACACTTCCACTAAACCCCTGACAGGAGGCACCAAGACAATGTTCTCATCATAAAACCATCGGAACGATTCCAAGATACCCGCGTGATCCTAAAAAAAATTTAGTGAAATTTGAGAAGAGAAGAGTCAAAACTCTACGTCAGGATGCCTTACCAGAGCGATGAAGAGACTGGGGAGTAAAAAGAATTCCTAACTCTCCGATATATATAATCCTAAATGACTCAAAATATTTTTCTAGACACAACTCGGCCGCTAAAAACGATCAAGCAGTGGGGCTCCTAAGGTCGGGAAAGGCTCTGATTACCAACTTGTAACGCCCTCGATGCGGCTATATCTCCCACGTGTCGAAGCACGACTTAGAGGCATAACCGCATTGAAAGCAATGTCGCAAGTGAGGTAATCTTCACACAACCCATGTAATACATAAGGGAAAGAGATACATAGTTGGCTTACAATCGCCACTTCACACAATTACATGAATAAAGCATTACATCATCCAGATACAATCAAGGTCCGACTACGGAACCAAAATAAAAGAAGAACCCCAAATGCGACAAAGGTCCCCGATCGACCCCAACTGGGCTCCACTACTGATCAACTAGAACGAAACAACACAAAGGGCAAGATCTTCATCGAGCTCCTCCTTGAGCTTGGTTGCGTCATCTGCACGGTAACATAGGCACCTGCAAACTGGTTTTGGAAGTATCTGTGAGCCACGGGGACTCAGCAATCTC
>NW_025277756.1:0-1261 GCF_018294505.1 Triticum aestivum
TGCAAAACAAAACGCACGAGCGCGACGTATGTTTAGCACGTTTTATTATTTTGCACGTTTACGGTAAGTTTTAGCTCGCTGCTCATTATTCACGCGTCTAGCGGCGGCAAGCGTGTTCTGAAAGGGGTCGAAACCATGGTAAATAGGCACTGGTGCAGTTGAACCGTGGTAAAACTCGTCTCCGTAGTTGAGCGGGAGCGGCCAAAGGAATGTGCAATCGTGTGTGTAGTGGAGCTGGGAGGGGCAAGCATAAGGGACGAAGACGGGGGTAACATGTCGGATGCGATCATACCAGCACTAAAGCACCGGATCCCATCAGAACTCCGAAGTTAAGCGTGCTTGGGCGAGAGTAGTACTAGGATGGGTGACCTCCTGGGAAGTCCTCGTGTTGCATTCCCTTTTTAATTTTTTTGCACCGCGTGCAAAACAAAACGCACGAGCGCGACGTATGTTTAGCAGGTTTTATTATTTTGCACGTTTACGGTAAGTTTTAGCTCGCTGCTCATTATTCACGCGTCTAGCGGCGGCAAGCGTGTTCTGAAAGGGGTCGAAACCATGGTACGTGCAAAACAAAACGCACGAGCGCGACGTATGTTTAGCACGTTTTATTATTTTGCGCGTTTACGGTAAGTTTTAGCTCGCTACTCATTATTCACGCGTCTAGCGGCGGCAAGCGTGTTCTGAAAGGGGTCGAAACCATGGTAAATAGGCACTGGTGCAGTTGAACCGTGGTAAAACTCGTCTCCGTAGTTGAGCGGGAGCGGCCAAAGGAATGTGCAATCGTGTGTGTAGTGGAGCTGGGAGGGGCAAGCATAAGGGACGAAGACGGGGGTAACACGTCGGATGCGATCATACCAGCACTAGAGCACCGGATCCCATCAGAACTCCGAAGTTAAGCGTGCTTGGGCGAGAGTAGTACTAGGATGGGTGACCTCCTGGGAAGTCCTCGTGTTGCATTCCCTTTTTAATTTTTTTGCACCGCGTGCAAAACAAAACGCACGAGCGCGACGTATGTTTAGCACGTTTTATTATTTTGCACGTTTACGGTAAGTTTTAGCTCGCTGCTCATTATTCACGCGTCTAGCGGCGGCAAGCGTGTTCTGAAAGGGGTCGAAACCATGGTAAATAGGCACTGGTGCAGTTGAACCGTGGTAAAACTCGTCTCCGTAGTTGAGCGGGAGCGGCCAAAGGAATGTGCAATCGTGTGTGTAGTGGAGCTGGGAGGGGCAAGCATAAGGGACGAAGACGGGGGTAACATGTC